>NC_133167.1:10481500-10783000 GCF_040802235.1 Manis javanica | reverse complement strand
CCTAGATCAGTAAGCTACAATTAACATCAGAACTCTATTAATAGAATAAAAGTTGACGAACTATTGTTGGAAGCAGAGAAATTAATCTTGTCAAAACAAAGCAAAGATTCTGTCAGTCTTTTAAAGAATGGTTTGGGGGAACGGGGGAAGAAGTATCCAAGGATGTCAGGCATCGGAATGATGCAATTGTGACCGATTCTACCCAGGCTTTCCTATCCAATTGTATCAGATTGCAACGACTCCTGTAATTCTGTTTGATCGCTTTTAATATATTGTTAAATCTCAATTTGATTTCTAAAAGATTTGGCAAAGGAAATAGTTTGAGATGTTCAAGCATATCAACAGTATTGTTCTTGTTTGGAACTTTTCTGAAGCCATCTTCCCCCTTGATTCAACAACGGTCTCCTGAGATGGTAAGTTTTCGATTTGGCAAGTGCTTCATGAGTGTCTCTTGAGACACTGGAGTCATGAAATGAAATGAGTCTACTCTCAAACAGCTCACAATTTTTAGTAGGAAAGTGTGCCATGAACCAGTAACTAGAGCAAGGGGTCTCTGTCGGCTCTCAGGAAGGGGTGAACTTTATGAAAGGGAGAGAGGGAAAGTACTAGGTACACTTGAACCCAAATATAAAATACCCTGCTTTCTTTGATCATTTAAAGGTATTGATTTTTACATTGCATATGCAATTTCACTTACTTATTACATTGCATATGCAATTTCACTTACTTATAACAGAAATCCATTCTGAATTCTACAGAGCTAAGAATTCTATTTGTCTTCCTAAATACCTCCTGCCACTATTTTTTAAAATAATATTCCCCAAGCCAAGCCAAAAAAAAAAAAGCCCAAAGTTTCCTTATCTGGTAACAATAAATCATCTCAGTTGGGGTGGAAAGGGAGTGGTGGGATGGGGTCCTATTCTTACAGAACAGACACATTAACTTAAAATCCACCTAAAAGTAGCCAATGAATTAGATCGAATTGGGTGGCAGGGGTTTTTGTTGTGTACTTGATAATACAAAGACACTTTGTAAGAGCCCATCTAATACAGCGTGGTGGGAAGCAGGCTTTGAAGACACAATAACATTCCTCCAGCTTTCAAGCTGGAGGCTAAAAGCACCAGCCATTCATTTTTCCTTCTTGAGACACATTCCTCTCCCAGTTCAAAGGCCCCAGAAACAACAAGCCTGCACACTTTCTGAAGGTTGTCCCTTGTAGGGACTTGTGAGGGTCCAAAGGCTCCGACTGCAAAATATTTTTAAAGACCTAGTTTTAGGAATGTAAACCTTTTACTAGACTGCAGTTCCTGGCCCTTCTCCCCCTGCCACACACACACAAACACACACATTTACACTCAGACTCACACACACAGAAAGTTGAGACAAAAGGGAAAGTTTTCATTATAACCGCAGAGACCTCCAGACTACCCTACTGGTGGATGTAAAATATTTTCAGAAATTAAGTCAGTCATTACCCATTCTTTAAAAAAAATGCAATATTTATATTCTTTAATCTAACTAGAGGGAATGGGATCGACTTGGAGAGGAAGTTATTGTTCAGCTGTGATTCAAAGTGTGTGCTGTATCTGGGAAGGGGGCGCAGAAATGGCAAGCAAGGGAGTTTGGGGGTGGATGGGAGTTGCCAAGATCAGTATATAAATACACCACTCAACCAGCTCCTGAAACACTTTAGGGATCTCCCTCCTTTCCCCCTACTATGATGTATTTTTATACAGTGTCCCATTTTTGTTTTGTTCTGTAACCTCAAGAACATTTAAGGCATTTGATATTTTTGGGATAAGAAAAATGTAAATAGTGCCTGGTAGGAGATCTGGGGATAAGGGTTTGCAAAAGTACTGCCTTGGTTTTGAGTGGGTTGTATTTTATTTTCCAATCATCATAACTCTGTATTACCCAAATGTAGATTTGTACTCAGGCGGAAAAACTTTTTTCAAGCCATTTAAAAGTCCTTGACTCCATTTCAACCATTGCTCCCCACGCCTGCCCGTGAAAGGTCTAGTTCTCTGAGCAAGCTCTCATCTGGTCCAGCTTATGTATGTGGGGAAAGGGCAGTCTTGGGCAAGGGTCAGAGGGCGGATGGTACAAGGTGCCTGATATCCTCTGGCTCAGCTTCCCTTCTGGTACCACGTCTCCTCTCCAGGCCTACGTGAGCCACCTGAGGACTGTTAGAAAGCAGAATCCCCCAGTCAAGAACAAAGGGCACAAACATTTCACCAATGGCATTAAAAATACAGACAACAGTCTCTAGTACCAGAAACCTCAGCAGACATTTCATATGTCTTTCTAACCAGTGAACTTCCTGCTCTCAATCCTCCAATAAGAGGCATTCTCAAGAGGGAAATCTACCTCAAAAAGATGCTATTCTCAGACCTGAAGCTATGCCTGGCCCAGCGAACAAGCAATACAAAAAAAATCTGTTTCTCCCTCACAGACCTGCATATTGCAACTACATTACCTACAATCTCCTCAAATTGTTTTATGCCTCCACATTTAAAGTTGTTCCCTATTATTCTACATGATGGCTCGCTGTCCTTCTTCATCACACCCCATTTTGGAGTAAGGTAATTCTTTATTTACCTCTTTGGTCTCTGCCTCCTATGAGCACCAGGAGGACAGGGACCTGCCTATTTCAGTCCCCAGAGCCCGGCTGGCAGTATGATTCAATGAAGGTTCACCAAGGCATCATAAGCATTTACGTTTCTCAAAGAAAAATTAAGAGGACAAGAGTAATGCCACCCTAATATGAAGGAAATCACTGGCATTTCACCCAAAGCACAGAATACTCATTATCAACATCTAAGAATAATTTTATTCTAAGTGTTCAACAGGCAACTGATAAATATTAATGATGGCACAGATAACTGCACTTATAAATACACTTAGATACTGTATAAATCAGAAAAAATGGCTTCTTTCATCAAGAAGTAGTATCTATTTTCTACTCCTTGAAACTGGGTGTGGCTTTGTGACTTGCTTTGGGCAATGGGATTGGAGCAAATGTGATGTAAGCAGAGGCTTATGTGGCTTGCCCTGTCTTGCTACCGGGAACTTGTCCAACGCCATGTGTAGTTCAGGTTAGTCTGCAGAGGACATGTGGTTCAGTCAATAATAAGCACTAACTGACAGCCAGCATTACCCACCGGACAAGTGAAGGGAAGCCATCCTAAACCAACCAGCCACCAGCCAACTCTTCGGTGACTGCAGCCGTGGGAGCTCACCCCAGTGAAACCAACAGTGAGACCCAGTCCAGGTCACCGATGCCCTGAATGATGATTCAATAAATGACTTATGTTTTAAGGCAATCGTTTTTGGGGTGGTCTGTCACACAACAAAGCTAAATGTTGCATGTAACTAAGAAACTAGTTAGCATCATAAATGAAATCTTTAACAGCTTTTTAGAAAGTTCCTTCATATTAATGACTTTTATTCCTCTTCACTCTAGATGATCTGAGAGAGAGAAAACTGCTATTATTGCTTCCAGCATACTTTTATTGACAAGTTATCAAAAATGATAAAATATTGATACATCTGATTTAAATGTTCTCTGGTATCATATTCTTCAAAGTTTCTATTTTGTAAGAGCTACTCCATTCTGTCTATACTCTACCTGGACCACAATCAGCAAGAACATCAGAGCATCAGTCATAAATGTTTTTAACCATTAGAGCTCCTCTTTGGTTCAAAATAGAAATTATCTCAGTAATACACATAGCTTCCATAGGAGATGTAACAGGTTCTCTAAATTCCATTCATTTGCTCCAAAATGGAGGAAATGAGTGAGAGGAAATCACTTTAGTAATTTATTATATTTAATATAATATTATGTCTCAAATAAAATGCTCCCAGGATTTGGAATGTTAAAAGACAATTCAAAAAAAAAAACATTATTTCTTTGGTACTCTCAAAAAATGAGACCTTGGTTGTCTGGAAAATCTTCAAAAGGATCCTTAACCTTTATACTTAATCCTACTACACTATATTAAGAACTAGTTATTCACTCAGTTGGGGGTTGGGGGTGGAAGTGGAGAATGCCTGAGTAGTACCATGACACAGAACAAGGCAAGAAAATAAAGATTTAATACTTGAAGATTTAGACACCTTCCCTTCCTAATTAGTTAGCACAAAACACTTCAAACTTTAAAACGTAGATCGTTTCCTACCTAATGCTTTCCCTCCTTCATTGAGTTATAGTAGAAGTATCTTTGGATATTTTTAAACCCAAAATTCAAAAGAAACATGGAAAATAAAGAGCACTTTTCATTATCCTTTAACAACAAGGGTGGCAAGTCTATCGTAAGAAGTATATCATCTGCTGTGTTCCTTTAGTGCAGAAATTTGGAATCTGAGCATGTTCTTCCACGGAGACTTCAGGCAGTTGGGCATTTAACCAACTTTCTATTACCAAGCTTCAAAATTTATGAGCAGTTCATCTCTGGAAATATAAACAAAAAACCAGCATTGATGGTGGCCTAGAAGAGAAGCTGAGAGCAACAGAGGGAGGGAACCATATTTTTCACTTTATACCTATTTAAACTACTTGAAGCTTAAAGCAGGAGCATGTATTGCCTATGTCAAACAATCAAAGAAACAAAAAATATTGTGAATAGGCCCAGGAAGCTATCAGAAAACTTGGTAGCCATAAAAAAAATTTTTTATGTTTCTGTAAGAATCACTACAAACTAAAAACAAATATGACCGCACATCATCAAAACAGAGAGAGAATGTGCACACACTTAAGAGAGCAATGACAAAATCTCAGAGGAGATTATACTTCCAGCCAGAAGCCAGCACAGGAACCAGAGGTCAGAGGGTTAGAGATTTTCACTACTAAAAATAAAAACTGCCCACCCAAAGGAGAAAAAAAAAAAATTCCTTGAATAATAGAGCTTCAAAGAGGGCAAGAAAGACTTCACCATTTCTTTTGCAGCCCCACCTTCATACCATGTTTCCCAACACTGACCAACCATTAAACAACCACCCGGGAAACTCCTGCTCATTTAACACCCAGACTTCCCCCTGCTGGCTGCTTCCCTTGCAGGGAAGAACCAAAGATACATCTTCTTGCTTCTTGCCAGCGCTATGCTTGCTACCTGAATATCCAAACATGGCCCACTCTTCCAATGAGACTGTCAACAGCCTTATAACTATTTAACTTGTGTTACTGGGAGGCAGGACGCCACAACTGCAATGATTAAGAAAGGAACAAAACTTTAAGGAAGATGGGCACTTTGGCCCTGCAAGTATATGAAAAATGCTGCCTTCCACGAATTAATGACATGCTCTAAATCTTGACTATTTCTTTCCCCAAATAAGCTTGCAACCATAAGAAATTTGGCAATTACTTGGGATGCACTCCCCTCACTTCCATTTTTTTCCTCCATTTCCAAGTGTCTTATCCTATCCTCGTTCAACAAAATGTATGTTATCTGGAACACAACAGGTGCTCACTGGTGTTTACTGAGGAAAGGAAGGAGAGGGAACAAATAAGCAATCAAGATTTAGGGCCTATTTGGCCAAGGGCAGATCATGCATGCTGCAGTTGGGAGGTAGGTAGCCTCTAAGCACTCAAGATGCTGAAGTTCTACTATTCCCACAAGTCCCAAAATTCAAGAATATCATCATTTCTTGTAACCTACAGAGCCCTTCAAACATTTAAAAATGGACAGGGAAATGATCATTAGAGAATACTGGATGAATAAAAGTTGAAGACATAGCAATTACTGAATATTTCAGAGATATTCAAGTAACTGCTATTTTTCTTTTGATTTTGCCTGTTTCATTTAGAAGGTAACCTTCATAAAAGTAAGAATCATAACCTTTTGTGCAAAATATAATTTGTTTGCCACACAACCTATACTTGAAGAAAAAAAAACAAAAGAATGCCTCTTTGATTATGCCAACAAACACAATGGTCCATTTTTCAAGATCAACACTGTTCAGCATCATGACCTAAGTATGTCAGGAAGGATCACAGAACTTGCATCCAAGTATTTTTTGGTCCACAGATAAAATGGGGAAAAGTTTATCAAAGCCTTTTATCCTTACCACAGTGTAGATGTCTGGGGCATCTTCTTCAGCACAACCAATTAGCAATCCAATGTATGCAGGTTAGGTTCTAACAGGGCCAGGGACAGATGGCAGAAATGTGACAGAGTGGGGAAGCAGAGGGGAGCATTGAATGGCAAAAGGAAAATGATGAATGTGGCTCAGCCTACTCAATCAAACATTAGAGTAGGGGTAAGAAAACCACCAGATCTCCTCTCTGCTTGAAAGTAGATAGGATGATATGATTACAATTATAGTCTGACCCATGTATTCAATTCTACTGCCATCGTTAATGAAAATGCAGGAAGGGGGCTGAAAAAGAAAATCAGCCTTTTCAACATAGACACATTATTTTTAAAAGCTCTAGTATTCAAAGATTACTGACTCACTGAGGAAGCACAAATAACATTTATCCAACCAACTTTATTTTAACAAATAGATTATAGCAGAGCCTGCAGCCAATTATTGAAATAGAAAATGCTCCTTTTCCCATAGATGACAGTCGCTTATACTTATCTAATTCATCTCTCCCCTTTCTTCTGCAAAATAGGAATGGGTTGGACACTACCATTTCCATAATGTAAGGCAAAAATACAAGTAAACAGGTATTTACTAGCCTCATTTTAAAAAGCTTTACAATAACTTTTCTTGCAACTATTTCATATTAGTTTGAAATTAATACACTATTATACCATACTAATATTAAAATGCAATTTGTTAAATTAAAATTCAATGTGATTACAACTTCTGGGCACTTTTCAATAACATTTTTAAAAGAGCTTCTAAAGTTTGTCAAATAGCTGTGGCCTCAAAAGGTAATGAAATAATCAATCAATTACACAATTATAAATGTGGTAGAGCATCATTATATTAGACCCAAAAAAGCATTAGTATGAAAAAAATTATAGAACCTTTATTGTGAAACTGACTTCAAACTGAATTCATAAGAAGCTATTTTCCTTGAATACAATTTCCAATAACTCTTTTACATGAGGAAATAATTGAGGAAATGGCTTTCTTCAAAAGAAAGCAAAACAAAACCTTAAAATTGTGAAGTGTTCCATTATCCTAAAATTACAACCCACACAAATAAAAAGAACCATTTATAACTCTACAGCTAAGAAATATATCTGGTGATAGCAAGAGGGTGAGAAAAAAGTAGTCACTGGAATTCTGAATGAAAGAGTCAATCAACTATTCTAATGATTTATGAAACCCACATAGAGGTGCCCAAGGGGTCAGAACTTCTGAATACACTGGCAGCTCAACAGCAAAGATAACACTGGGTCAGCAAAGCAGCATACAGCTCAACTATCTAATCAAAAATCCCAAAAGCACAAAATAGCTGGATAATAGAAATATTGCTGGCAAGAGAAATATTGGGCTTTTCACACACTTAACAGGGCAAACTGAAACTAAGGAAAAAAATTGTGGAAGACTTCATATAGTCCCCAGTTAGGGGCTCAGATATCCTTCCCTTTCATTCAAGTAGATACCTCACAGAAGAATTTTGAAGATACAAATGAAAAACATTAGCCATAAACAGACCACTCCTCCAGGAAGGGGTGGTCTGCAACAGAATACTGTCATAGACAGGGATTGGTTAAAGCTTGACCTACGTGAGATTGGGCGCGATGCTTCCAACAGGTGACCTTAGGATGCAGGAACTAACAGATGACTTGCATTCCCACACACATTTTACTTTTTAAAACGGAGGAGGGGTGAAAAGCTTAATCCAGTCTGGAAGGTTCCAAAAACTCAGACTGGTACAGTCAGGAGAGTTTTGTCTTGAGGTTTATTAAAAACTTGAAAATACCCTCCACACAAGAAAGGTTAAAATCAATCCTGAATCAAACCATAGAGTGTCTGATCCAAAAGCTAGAACAAGACGAACCAGATTATTCTAATGTAGTTCCTTATGACCCACCAACAGCTTCTTCAGAAAGAATCCTCATTACAACTGACCCATTAAAGAAGATCAGTCATTTTCTCCAAAACATTCCTATGTTTAGAGCGGCAAAGGAGGTTAGAATAATTTGGAACAAAATTCTCAAGTTACTGATTAGGAAACAGGTCCAGAGAAATTAAAGACTTGCCCAAGGTGACTCAGCTAGTGAACAGGACAGGCTGTGCTACAACCCAAGATCTCTGGCTCCCAGGAGTTGTTTTTTCCATTGCATCATTCAAGATAGCATAAAGCTATTTCCAGGAATTTTGGTAAATCAAAAAAAAAGCAGGCAGTGAGGGAAGCATGCACTCTTTTGGATTCCAAGCTCCTTACTATAAGGCAATACTGGAGATCTTCTTTATTTGGGGGCAGATAATCAGATAAATGACAATATACGGAATTTTTTTACAGATTCATTTATTTTTAATATAAAAAGCTACCTAGACAATGGAAGAAGTTAAAATTGTTAGATGCTGAAGATTTTCTGAAACAACAGAGACCCTCTGTCCCACAGTAACAGTATCAGGCACAGCGCTGACATGGGGCAGTCCTTCTTCATTACACTTTCAACTATGACATTTCAATCAGCACCTAAGGAATAATGCTGCCTTTGGGGCTTATGATTCAGGGATGCAAGGGAGATGCTGGCTAGTGAGAAATGCTTATTTGAGAGGGATTGGTGTGGGGGGCAAGCATACTTTCACAGTATCTCTTTCTTATTTTCTTTTTTTGAGGAAGACCAAATCTGAACAAATTTTTCATCTCATGTAATTTAGGTTATTTGAGGGAGCACAACACAAATGTAGCAAGCTTTCCTAATCACTTCACCCAGCCTGCCCTGATGAGCTTTCACAAAAGCTGTCACTGGTCAAAAAACGAATCTGGTTTTGAGAGCTTAAGCTGCATTTCCTCCAACCTCAGTATAGAACTCTACCCGAGGTAATGAATCTCCAGAGTCTCATGATTTGCAAGCTATATCCAACGTTTTCATTTCACTGTGAGCTCCCTTGGACCTACAAGGGTCGGTCTTTGTTGATCTTATCTAGCTCCATGCTTTGCAAACTGCAGGCGCTCAGTATAGTGTTGACCCTAATACAATTTCAAGCCAAATAAGTCTTTGCCCCAATAATCGCCGAATAGTACCAGCCACAGCATTTGTATTTCCTTCCCTGTTTTCTTCTCCTCCCTCCCATTAGTAAGGCACGTAAATAGAAGAATCTTGAGCCAGCCCAATCAATCCTACAACCAGTGATGTAGCTCCCTCCTGCTCATGTATTTTCAGACAGGAGGAGGTAACGTGGCGTCATAGTAAACGGTAGTAAAGAAGAGGAGGGAAACAAAATGGGGCATGTCACATGGTCACCGCCTGAATTTTTCTCAATTAAAAATAAGAGGAAGTGTGTGTTTCCGGCCTCTGTCAGTGGGCTGGTTGGCCGTTCTCATTCTTAGGATTCCGGTCTAGATGCACTAATAAGGCTGAGTGCACAACATCCTCTGGGAGCGGGGTAGGAGGGAGCGCGTACTTGGCAGTACTGCGGGCTCTAAAGACAAGAGGTGGAAGGACAGGGCTTCCCGGGATGTCAGGCCCGCAGGCACACCGCCCCTCCCGGGACCAAGGCCAGGGCCTGAAAGCCCCGCCCCTCCTAGGCCCCGCCCCGCCCAGGCCCCGCCTTACGCCTACAGCTGCCCGACCGTCTCGCGCTGACTGGCTCTGGCGGGGGCCAATCAGCGCCCTTCGCCCCGCCCTCTCAGAGCCAGCGCTACACCGAGCGTCCGTGGTCGGGGCTCTGCAGGCCCACAGCCGACCATGCGGCCGGACAGGGCGGCGTGCCAGGGGCCCGGAGACCTATGCAAAGCGAGACTCCAGAAGGCGGAGTCAGTCTCGCTGCCCATTCCCCAATCCCCGGCAAAAGGGGACTTGTAGGAGGGAGGAGAAGCCAACTGCCAAATAAATAGGGAGGAATGCAGGAAGCGGAGGTGACCCAGGAAACGGGGAAATGCCAGAGCCGAGAGGGTTTGCGCCAGACAGAAAGCCCACACAGGGAGGGTAAGGGGAGGGGGGATGGGATGTTGTCGTGGAGGTACGGATATGGCTTTCCTTTTTTGGTGGTGGGAGGCGGAGGGCGGGGAGGGTGAGGGCAATAATAAAATTAAGAGAAAAAAAGACCCTAGGCAGGACGGTTTGGGTCTGTGTCTTTGCCAAAGCCTGCTCCATCTGCCCGGCCGCAGTTTCAAAACTAAGAAACAAAACTAAGATAAATGCTCGTTAAAGGTACTGAGCTGCTGTGTCCTTTGTGCCCTCTTCCTTGGGATCTGAATTTACTTTCTGCAAAAGAATTAGGCCCCAAGTGCTGCGAAATTCTGAAATGCAGCAAAAAAAAAAAATTGTCAGACACATGAAATAAGAGGTGGGAGACAAAGGGAATGGGAGAGGGGGATACTGACAAACACTCTAGCAGGTGAGAACTAAGTCAGAGGAGGCAGATTGACAAGAGAAGAGAAACAGAAGAGCTGGTTGGACACAAGGTGAATCCGAAGACCAACGCAGTCTGGAGCACCTGAGCCAACTGCCTCACAAACTCAGCTTTAATCAGCAGTGCAAAAATATTAAACAGAGATGCTTAAAATAAGGGGGGGCGGGGAGAAAGAGCATCCCTCATTCCCTTTCATGTTTCAGATTTTACCTGAGAAATGGGAAAAAAAGGCAAAGACAGCAATGGCTGAGCAAATTAGGAAAACAATGTTTTCACAAATTTACATACTCATTCCTAAGAAAAGTTTGATTTTTTTTTTCAGATGATAATTATCTATCAAATCACATCATTCAACTCAACAGGGCAAAGGCAAGCTAGCAGAATGCAGGATGTAAATATGCCAAGTAGCATTTGGTGCCTCACTTGAAACACGCACACACACACACACCCTCACTTCCCTCCATTAACATCTTACAAATACACATTGTATAATTTTTCTAGCATGGTGCTGTCAAAGCATGGTGTATTGCTACTCAAAGATTATCAGGGATATGAATATATGATTATTCTAGAATATTCTCCCTAAGAAAACTAAGGACACAAGATTGTTTTGGTTGGTTTGTTTTTTAATGTATCCTCCACATAAGGGGGATTTTCTTGTAAAGTTCCTTTAAACAATGAAAATTTGATTTCATCGATTTCCTAAAGAGCAAATATTGTTTATTCTACTCTCTAGATATATATATAAAAAAAACTTTTCAAAATAAGAAAACAGGAAAGCTTATTGTTTCCTAGCCTCTTCTTTCATCTCCTTTAAAACCTTTAAAATTTCATCTCCTTCAAAATTTTGGTTTGCTGGTTTTTTTCCTTCAAATTCGCATTATTTTAAAACAATGGCTTTATGTCTTTTATAATAAAAGCCATTTTATAATTTCCTTCAAGTTCTCATTATTTTATAAATGAAACACTTTACAACATAAATGGTTAAAGTGTTAGGGGGGTTCGCATTCCCAAAAACACATATATGAAATAACCCAAATTTTTACTGTTGATGTTGATATACACAAATCTCTCTTCTAGTGAATCATGAAAACAGATGTTGAATGCTAATTAAATAAATGCTTTGTACAATATATCACCTAAAATCTTCCTTGCATCTTCATATACCTCTATCCTATGCTACAAAACAGAGAGTGTTATAGGTCAAACTGTTAGAATCAAGGAGACGGTGAGCACATAATAAATATATCAATAGGAATTCAATGAACAAATTAATTTGAGTGGATACATATTAAGAATAATGCTTTTAAAAACTCATTCTGTGAAGCACATATAAAAAAAACTATCACAAGATAAGTAGTTTGTCAAAATAAAGTGTTTCCAAATGCTGGAAACTTCTGCATTGCCAACTCATCACATTATTTGCAAACTGTATTCCCCTCTGCTTCCCACAGTTACGACCACCAGAAAATAGGCTCAACAGAATAAAGGGCAGGCTAATTTCATATTACAAATGGTTTTCATTTTCAATACAGCCTTACCCACAGAAGACCTAAAGCCACCTTTCAACATTTACTTAAGTGTCTACTCTTTAAAGGCAAACAATAAATGTCCTAAAAATGAAAAGGACAAGGTTAGGCTTTATGTTCAGTGCAAAACCAAACCAAACCCATTTCCCTGACTTTAATACCTACTTTCAACCTAAAAACGTGAGGTAATTTTATAGATGTACAGTAGCCCCCAAATGATCTGTCTGATATCTCCCTGCAGGCCTTTGCAAGAACAGACAACTGTAAGGCAGACATGCTGAGATGAATTTCTGTAACTCTTTATAACTAATAATGGGTCCCTGACGCATGCAGACTTCACTTCATATCCTATATGAAAGCAGCCATGCCCGTGAAGTGGTGGGTTGGTGTGTGAATATTTCACAAATCTTGGTTCATGAAACGAAAAGAAAATATCACCTATAATTACTTTCTAAAGAGAGTCACAGACAGACAGGTATTTCTCTCTAAATACATGAGCCTAAACAAGCTCTTAGTCCTGAATCTTTTTAGGGCAGCAAGAATAAAAATTGATGTTTCCCACTGCTACTTATGTTGCTTTGGTATTGTGAAATCACCCAACTAAAGTAGATGGAGCAACTTGGTAAGATTACTCTTAAGAGATTTAAGAAACTATCGTAAAATAAAGGGTTTAGCCCCTGTATTAACAAATATTTTTGTAGAATTATTGCTCCAGGGACTTATCTAAATGTACAGTTAAAAGAAAACTTAAAGGAAGAGATCAAATTTCTCATATATGAACTTCACAAACCTCAAAACTGGTATTACAGAAATAAATGGTTTGGAATTACTACAGTAAGTAGTCCACTTGGGAACCTGAAAGGAAGAAATCCCTCCTGTGTGGCAGCTCCTACAGGTTAATTTGACTATGGGCCAGGTGTCACAGTGGGGTGAGCATCTTGTGTGCCCTGACCTCCCCAGCTCCTGTGAGTACACTCCCTAAGGAAGCAGTGGCAAGGGGCCAAGGCAAAGATGAACAGCACAAGGTTAAAAGCTGTTTTGTCTTCGACTAGGTCACCATAAAACGCACCTGCTGTGAAGTCCAGCTGAGCTATTGGAGGTCCTCTGGCTGCTTCTGGAAACTGATGCTGGCATAGGAGCTTACATCCTCACTGGAGAGACTGGTGGAGCTGCTCTCGTTGCTGCCCAGAGGCCGATGAGGGGGTGGGGGTGGCTGTGGTTGAGGGGGGTGCTCCAGCGGGCGCTGTTTGAGGTCCTTGACCAAATCCAGGTCTATGTAGTTGAGACCATTCTCCAAACCCCCAGCCGCCCCGCACACCTGGGCTGACTCCTTGGAGGCTGCCCCGAGCTCCCCAGTCCTCAGCCACACATTCTCAAAGGAAGCAGAGCTGTGGCGTTTCACATCCTCAGTGCTGCTGCTGCCCCCTACAGCAGCACCCCCTCCAAAGGGCACAGCGTTGCCCGCCCGGGTGGCACTCGGCTTGGAAGAGAAGGTCTCAGAGCTATGCCTCCTCCGGCACCCTTGCGGGTCCGCACGGATCACTTTGGCACTCTGGTTGCGGTTGGGACTGAGGTTCACCCGGGTGAAGGCGCTCATGCCCCCAGGGCCCTGTGGGCCCCCCAGCAGGGAAGAGCGGGCAGTCAGCTCCCCTGTTCCTTGGGGTGCAGCAGAAGCTGCTGCAGAGGAGGAGGAGGGAGTGGCTGCTGTGGCCTCCGGAAGGCTCACCTCCTCCATGACAATGCCCGTCCGCATGTCAGCATAGCTGACAGGGGCAACTGGCAAGGTGTCCACGTAGCTCTGATGAGGACAACCCATCTGCATGGTCATGTAGTCAGCCCGGCTGCTGGGCACTGCCCGGGTAGGCCTGCACACGCTAGCAGCCCCAGGAGGCGCAGGACCCACCCTGCCCAGCTGGCCCCCAGCACTCTCCTGCCAGGCTGCTCTCCGGCCTGGCCCCAGGTCCATGTTCATGTACTCTTCAGTGCCAGCCTCCTCCTCTCTGGGAGCTGGCTGGAGCTGGGGCGGACACCTGACAGAAGGTGAGCTGTGGGAAGCCACAGGGCCAGACAAGTAACCAGGCTGATCACTCCCAAATTCAATATTCACATACTCCCCTGGGCTCTTGGGCTCCGGAGGGTGCAGCAGGGGAGGCGGCTGCTCTCGCGCCCGAGGTAAGGTGCTGGCCTTGGGATCCCCCAGGGACAGCCTCGTGGGCCGAGCCAGGCGGCTATTGGTCTGGGCAGCCGTGTCCACCTTTCGAGGCAGATAGGGCTGCAGGACCTGATGGTGGAGATGTGAGAGGCCGGGCTCAGGCCTAGCCCCACAGTATCCACCTCCCAGGCTGTCGCTGCTGGTAGAGGAGGAGGAATCTTCTGTCGCTGCATAGAGCAGACGACCTGAGCTGGAGGAAAGGCGGAGGTGCTGGGGCCGGGCGCTGTCCTCCAGCTCCCCTGGGCGCTGGGTATGCTTGAAGGACCTTGGCAATGAGTAGTAGGAAAGGACTGACTTGTGCTGGGGGTCCTCAGGGCCATAGTAGCAGTCGGAGGGGCTGCTGGTATTGGAGTCCCCCACTGGTGACATGTTCATGTAGTCACCTGTACAGGACAAGAGCTTGCCACTACTGCTCTCCATGGGTAGTTTGGGGTGCGGCAGGGCATGAGAGTGGTGGCCCCCCGCCCCGTTTGTCCACAGCTTGCCATAGCTGCTCCCGGAAGGGGCAGCACTGCTGCTGCTGCTGGGACCACCTCCAATGTCAGGGGAGCAGCTGCCACTTGGGGACATCATCATGTAGCCATTGGGGTCCACTCTCTGGGGATGACGTCTGATGGGGTTGATGATCTGCTGTGGGGCAGACACACTCTTGGGGCTCATGGGCATGTAGTCCCCACTGCCCTTTCGGCTGCTGGGCACTGGGGCCACCCCTGGGGACATGGGCATGTAGCCATCATCAGTGTGGAGGGTGGAAGTGTCTGGGCGGTGGTGGCCCCCACGCCTCTCCAAAGGATGCATTTCCAGACCCTCCTCAGGGTAGGAGTGGGTGGGCACGAACGCGGAGTGCCGGTATCCGGGCAGTCGGCCTCCACTGCCACCTCCTGGTGGATAGGCAGGCATCATCTCTGTATATTCCTCAATGGAAGCCACAGAGGACTGGGATGGGGTCTTCTGGTGAGAAATGGTAGGGGATGTGCCTGCAGAGTGAGTCCGTTTTCGGAACCGATTATCCAGATCTGCAGCACTGGCTGCTTCATCCCCAGCCAGGGCTGGACTCATGCCCAAACCACCTCCTGGGAGGTAACGGGGACCATTGCTACCCCGAGGCAAAATGTAGTTGCCATTGGGGGCGGTGAGGGTAGAGGTCCCCTTGCCTCCCATGCAGATATAGTTGCTCAGCTCCTCCTCACCGCGGGCTGGTGGGGTGTGGCCCAGGGAATCCGGGGTGACACTGCGGAAAGAACTTCGGAAGTCACAGGGACTGGAGCCATACTCATCGGAGGAGATGAAACCGCCATCACTCGGGGAACCAGACACAGAGGCACTAGACCGCCGTGGGAAGAGACAGTCAGAGGTGGAGCCATGGCCACTGGTGCTGCTGGACGAGAGACTGACCGGGCTGGTGGCAGAAGGTGAGCAGCGAGAGGAAGGCATGGGGATGGAGCGGCTGTGGTTGAGAGGAGGGTGCAGTCGCGAGCTGCCCCGATGCCGGTGGGCGTGGGTCCTGTTGGTGCTAGGACTCACGGGGCTGCCGTCCACCGAGGCCGGGCGGGACATGGTGCCTTCACCGTCGCTGGAGGCTCGGACACGGAAAGAGCCGTGCTTCCCCCCAACCATGCTGGCCGGGGAGGTGGCGGTGATGCTCTCGGTGCGCGAGCGGCGAGTCAGCCCCACCTGGCTGGGCGGGGGGTTGTTGAGGTGATGCCTACGCAGCGGGACACTGATGGGGTTGGAGCAGTTGGAGGAGGACTGGCTCTTGCTTCGAGGACGGAACTCATCGCTCATGGCCCGCATGGCCTCCAGGATTGTCTCGTGCATGTTCTGGGCCACCACAGAGTCATCTACCTGCATCCAGAACTCCCCAGGTCCTGTCACTGCGGAACGGCCTACTTCGATGAAGAAGAAGTTCTCTGAGTGGCCACAGCGCCTGATGTTCATCAGCTGCAGCACCACGGCCGCCGCCTCTGAGTTCAACTTCACGAAGCTGATGGTCTTGCTGGTCAGACAGAGGCGGTAGATACCAATAAGGTTCTTTGTCTGCCCCAGGCCCTTAGGCTTCAGGATCACCTGCCAGACCTCTTTGAACGCGGGTCCTGGGGGCACATCCCCGTAGCTCAAGTCCTCCCCAGCCTCGCCAAGGCCTGAGCTGCCGCTGCAGCTGCCCCCGCCACCTCCCACCCCAAGGGCCGCGGCTCCGTCGTGGTGGCCCTTGGCACGGTTGTGCAGCTGCAGGAGGGCCTGGTACCAGCTGTCCTGCTCCGCCTCGCTGTCCGCCGCTATGGCAAAGTGCTCGTCCCGGGTGTAGAGGGCCACCAGGTGCTTGTTCTTGGAGTCGGCCCGCTTGTTGATATTGAAGCAGCTCTCAAGGGGGATCGAGCGTTTGGGGGCGCTCGACTTGTGCCGCCACTTCTTCTCGTTCTCGTAGTACTCGAGGCGCGCTGGGCCCCCCGCCTCGCTGGCCGCCCGCAGCACGAAGAAGCGCTTGTGCATGCTCTTGGGTTTTCGCAGGTAGCCCACCTTGCGCACGTCCGAAAAGCCGTCGGTCTCCGGAGGGCTCGCCATGCTGCCGCCTCCACCACCGCCGAGGGGAGGGAGGCGCCGAAAAACAACTGGGTGGGGGGCGGAGGCTCCTTGCCGCGGCTCCGCACATGCAAACAGGGCTGGAGGCGGCAGAAACCCCGACTCCGAAATCCACGCCACCCCCCGCGCCGGGGAGGGGCCGCTGGAGGAGGACGCGGAGGCTGCGCCAACGAGATAGCCCCGACCGGAGTTTACGGGCGTTTCATGCCCTGGGGGGAGGCAGTGCGTGCGGCGTGAGGCCAGCCCGGATCCTCCGAGAGCCAAGTCTCCTCTCAGCCGCCGCGGCCGCGAAGAAACGAAGATGCATCTCTCGCCGCCCCGGCTGGAGTCTGGCGCGGGCAGGAGGCGGCGGCCGGAGGTGCCCGCTTTGCCCCTCCAGGCGCGCGCGCCTTGCCTCCTGAGTTCCCCTCTGGAAGTAGCGATTCCCGAGGCAAATTAAATATCCTTGGGCAGGGGGAGGCGGGCTGCCAAGTCCCAACGTTGCACGGGGTTCTCCCTCCTCCTCCTCCTTCGCCTGCTCCTCCGCCTCCTCCCACCCCCCAGCCGCCCCGCCGCCACCAGCCGCCCAAATACCAGCTCAGAGACCGCGGCGCTGCGGCCGTTGCTGCTGCCGGCGCCCGCAGACGCGTCCTCTGCAGCCCCCATTCGGGCCCATCTCGGCGAGCGGAGAAAGTGGCTTTTTCACGCGAGGCGCTGCCAGGCAGCCGGAGGAGCTGGGGACGGGCCGGAGGGACGGGCTCATCCCTGCCCCTCGCTCCAGGAGGCAGGGCAGAAGGGGAGCAACGCGGGGAGAGGACTAGGAAGGAGTCGGGGAGGACGCCCCTTCCCAGGGAGGCGCTGCCGCTGCAGTTACTTCTCCCCTCCTCCCTCCTCCTCCTCCTCCTCCTCGGAGAGTTGCCGAGAGCCCCAACCAAAACAAGCGGCGGCGTCTGGCTCCGCGCGCCGGCCCTCTCCGGCCGCGCCGCCGTCTCACTCGGAGGAGAAAAACACGTGACGGAGCCTCTGCGCTCCGCAGCCCGGCCGTCGCCGGGAGGCTCCCGCCCGGGTCTCTACATTCCCGGCCGAGCCCGCCCCGCGCCCGCCCCTCTCCGCCCCCCGGCCGTGCCGCAGCGGCGCCCGCGCCCGGCCTCTGCGCTGCGCTCGGGCAGCGCCCCTGCGCGGCCGCCTGCCCCGCCGCAGAGCTTTCCTCCCCGCGTGCCTCCCAGGGAGCCCCTGGCCCGCCGGAATCCCCGCCGCCGGCGCGGGCGGGGATGTTTGGGTGGCTACCCGAAAGCACGGGGGAAGTCTGGGAAAACGGCTGGGGTGGGGGGCGAGCTCGGAAAGACGCAGGAGTGAGGGTGGGGGGCGGCGGGGGGGCACTGCGGCTGCAGAGCCCTGAGTGGGAGGGTCCGCAGAGGAGGGGGCGCGGGAGCTGGGCAGGATCTTACCTAACAGGTAAGATCGACCCCTCGGGAGGGAGGCTTCTGGTCAAGGCTTTTTCTTCCAGGAAATATAAAAGCTGGATTTCAGTTTCTGAGTGATGGGCCGAGGGGAAAACCTCGGCATTCTGTAAGGCTCTCGAAGGGGCTGCCGGGCCAGCCTTCCACCTTGGAATCCCCGCATTCGCTGCAGGGAGGCACCTCAACGGAACAGAGAGGGACGCCCAAGGGCAACGACTGGGGTTTCCGGTCAGAACGAGAAGAGGGATCCCCGGGAAGCGCCCTGCGTCCGACGCTGTGGGTTAGCTGGGGATCGATTAGAAAGAAAATGTAAATATCACAGCTTCTCTCCCCTACCCCCGATCCTAGCGGGGATTTATACCTAGGGAGGGATGAAGGCATGGGAAGCAAATAAGGTGCCCCTTGTCATATTCCGAAATCTATTCGTGATTTTTAAGAGATGTTAGGGACCTATGGTGGGTTGGTAAAGGTAAAAACCCTACTGTGTAAATATTGGCCGAAGTGTTTGTTTTGCACACAGTTTCCACACCCATTGAACCACCCCATAAAATTTTTACCCTTGACCGCAGTGGTAATCAGGAGAGAACAAGCATGGTGCCAGTTTAACTGTACAGGAAAATGGGTGCTTCCTGAGTAGAACAGGTAAGCAGCCTGGGACCACTTGGACCTTGGACAGACTCTTACACAGTTACGTTGGGCTATCGGTCTCACCACAAACACACTCCCCAAAGTTTGTTTTGTTTTCTTTTAAAGCCGATCTATAAAAAAGCAGTTTGTCTTTCCCAGCAGGCCTTAACGACCCTACAAAGATGACGTTTGTCACTCAGTTTACTGTTAATTTTTCCACCCCATTCCTAGCCCGTTTAGTGCCTTCGCTCCTGTCCACGCGGGAGACCCTCCTCGGCCTGCAGCTCCCAGGCACTGCGGAACGCCCGCGGGGACACGCAGCGAACGGGGCTCTAGGCATTCTCTATGGCCCGACGGGCTGGGCACGGAGGCGCTAGCCAAGGCCTAAAGCTGGGGGAGGCGCGTGGGAGGGAGTTTCTTGAGAAAGCCTCTGATTGGTGGGGCAGCCTGTCTTTCAAGCGCTGCACTGCAGGAGGGGAGGTGGGAAGAGAGGGTGAGGGTACCAAGGTAGGTTGCGAAGCGTAGTAAAAATAAAAAATAAAAAAGGAGAAAAAGAACCGTATGCGCCATTCAGCGGCGTGTGATACGAGAATTGGGGAACTCGGCTTCTGCACAAGGATACTCCCCACCAGGGCCTGGGAGCTTCTCGTTTCTCCTCTTACGTTTCTGTTCCCTGTCGTCACGCAGCCTCATCTAACCCTGGTTAATCTATAATTTGTGTACACACGGTTGAATTGAAAGCCCGCCTTCTCTCTGACAGCTTGCTGATGAGGGCACACGTGCCCACTACCGCGAAGCTATAAATAGCATATACTGGGAACTGGTAAACCAGTCAGCAATAACGGTGGCCGCGATTCAGGGGGTACAGCGTGGTTTATGGGGAGCAGGGGAGGGCGATGCAGAGCAGTGAAGCCTGGAGGAAAGTGTAACTGAGGGATTTTACCCTTGGCAAGAAAAGGGAAAGATAAAAGGGTTGTTTACTAGTAACAATGTAATCTAAGGCCAAAGGGCTTTTACAGGGTTCATGTTTAGGGCGGGATGAGGTGGATAATATTTCAAGTTTTGTAGAAAAATCTTCCACATTTATAGATTTTTACTTTTCAAATCCACCCCCCTGAAAAAAACTAATGAAAGAGAATATATTTCTATGGAAAACAATTTTCTTTCCTAAATGGACCAAAGGTCAGGAATTTCAATTCAATTTGCAAATATTCTACAGTAACCTTTACTGAAAGGTTAGGATTTTGATAATATAAAACAAATTATTGTAAAGCTTTTTTTAAAAATGTCTCAGTGGGAAAGGATTTCTGCATGAAAAACTCAGCTTCAGTGGCTAAAATATTCGCTAGAAATGAAACAAACCAGAATGCTGTGACAAATTCTGTTCCAACCAATGGGTGTCGTGTGGAAGATGATCGCTGCTCAAAAGTTATTGCCATTTCTTGCTACCATTGATGTTTTACTCTACCACCGGAAAAGGTGGTTAATATTTATTACAATTATACTATCGTAGTTCATTCATTCTCTACATTTTTTTTTAATGGATGGAGAAAACTGCAAATGCACATTTGGTTCATATACAGAATAGTAAGAGCTGCTTTCGTGGAATCTAACTGAAGTGATTTTGAGCAGGGACAAGTATTATCCCGTCACCTTATGCTAAATTAGTCTATGGTGTACTGTAATGAAATACACTGCATGAAAAATTCACTCCTAACTGAAATTCAGACACCCAAAAGCAAGCTATTACCAAATATGTTGCTCAATGCTGCCATCTATAGGACAGTTAGGTATGATTTGTGTAATACAATAAAGCATATTTTAAAACTAAAACAGCTGAAATGATTCACTAAAACACTAGGACAACTATGGTGTTATTCATGCATGCAGTTACGATACCAGGATTTAAAACCTCACGTGCCAAGGCTACACTGTTGGGCAGTATGTCTACAGTTAGTTTTAAATAGGAAATATTGGTCTATGTATGTATAATGCCCACGGGGACACCAAACTTACTAAATTACATATATCCCGAAAGTGATCTGTAGCTATACATTTATTTTGATGATGAATTAATGTTATAAATTTAACATTTATATATGGTAACATAGGGAAATACAAGTTATGATAAATAACAAATTAGAATTGAGTTGGCTGAAGGTGTAACTGCCAATTGAAAACTAGAAAGTAGTTCTTACATCAAAACAGATTTTTTTTTTTACTTAAGATGACAACTAGAGGAACTGTTTAAATATTGTCATCTCTAGGATTAATTTCAGCAGTTTAGAATCATGATTGAAGGAAAATCAAACCTTGCAAACTTTTTTATTTTAATGTCTATTTTTACTGATAGCTCAATAGTAACATATATTTGAATACCTACTGTGCCAGGCAATATGAAACATAAAAAGAGACAGCTTCTTGCAGCTTTGATAGGGTAATAAGAGATACAAAATAAAGATAATAATTAAAACTGTGTGTGTTATATGTCAATTAAGCGGCATTTACTTAGAGCAGGTGGAGATCATTGTGGATGAAATAAAGAAACTTTTATGGAGAGGAGCCTTAAGTTTAACTTGAAGGATGGCTATAAGTCAGATAAGTGATTGGCAGTCTTTTTCCCCCATTCAGGTGTTTTGGAGCACCTCTTTGTGTTAGGCGTCAAGTTAGGCACTGATGACTCAGACATTGAACACATAATCCTGCCCACAGACAGCTTACAGTGAAGATAGGAGATAAATGAATGCAAAGACAGAACACTGTGGTCTCTTTTGTGACAAAGTATTCCCAAGGCAAATGAGTTCCCATAATAACCCAACTATCTTCTGATTTAGAAGTCATCAATAGCAGACAATACACCATAGTAGCCTGGAGATGCCTCTCCTCTGAATAACCCTCGTGTCTCCTGTATGTAATTAAACTTTTTCATCCTTTCAGATTAAAAAATGTGAAATAGTGAAATTAAAAGGGAAAAATTAAAGTGGGAAGTCACATGTGGCATGAGAATCTGATAAATCAATGCTTCTCAACCCTGTGGGTCTTAATAAAATGCAGGTTCTGATTCAAAAGGTCTGGAGCAGGCTGAGATCAGCATTTTTAGCACATTCCAGGTGATGCTGATTCTGCAGGATGGCGTGGGCACCACCTTCGGGAGCAGAGTTCTCAATGCCTGATGATTATTGAAAGGCACAGTAATATGGTGCTGTGAATATGCAAGCAGGGTACTCACATTTTTGGTGAGTACATACAAAAAGAACAACAGCATTAAGAACTACCTAACAGAGGCATTATTGTATTGGGGCTTTTCTCTTTTGAGTCACAGGTTATCAAATTTTCCTGACAAGTGTGAAGAGTTATTTTCTCTCCCTCAAATATTTGTGTTAGTGTTTTCCAAGGTGTGATTAAAAATGCAGAGCTCTGGCTAGAACCAAATCCTACTGAAACAGAATCTCTTAGAGAATGTTGATTCCCCACCACTTGCATTTTAAGCATTATTCCAGGAGATTCTTATGCACACTAAATTTAAGAATCAGAAAGGAAAATGTTTAAATACCTTGGGAACAGGTGAATGCCCAGATTTAACAGGTAAAAAAAAGTCTCCACTTGTGGGCTATTTACTACAGCTCAGGGAAGCAGGCAATGACCCAGACCCAGTGAGTCCCAAAGCCTTGGAGAAAAGTTAACTACCAACAATCAGCTAGTAAAGAATCCAGCTTTGCTCCATCTTGATTTCATCCGCTGTCAATTCTAGAGAACTAGAGAAGATAAATGCATGGAGAACACGGGATTTCAGGAAGATACTAATACCCTCAACAGATGATTTCTAATACAAATGTTTCTGGTATAAATAAAGCATGAAATAAACAGATGGATGAGGTTGAAGGACTGAGAATGCCAGTGGTAGCAGAGGGTTGCAATTACAAATAAGTGGTCCAGGCAAACGTCATTCAAGAAAGTGACTTTGAATAGTAACCTGAAGGAGGTGAGCTAACTAGCTGACTAGAAGACAGTGAAGAATGGTCAATGCAGTGAACTGGTGCAAAGGGCTCAAGTCAGGAGCATGCCTGGCACATTCAAGGGATGGTAAGGAAGAAAGTGTAGCTGAGGCAGAGTTGGGAAGGTGGGAGTAGAAGAGAGAGAGAGAGAGAGAGCAGTGGATGAAACCATGAAAGATCATGTGGACCATTTTAAGGTCTTGGTTTTTATTCACAATGGGATGGGAAGCCACTAGAGGGTGTTTAACAGAACAGTTGACAACCAGGCAGAAGTTGTGTAGCCTTCTATGACCTCATCTCAGTAATCACAGATTACTGTGATTACAGTAATCACAGAGCTTCACTTTTACTGTATGACCTTTCTTTGTCGAAGCAGTCACCAAGCACAGCCAGATCAAAGGGGAGGAATAATAAAGAATTTGCAGCCATTTTTTTAAAACACCACTACAGATTGGAAGACTCTGGATAAACAGGTACAGTGATGAAGGGGAAGGATCAGGAAGATTCAGGACTAGACCTGCTGTATTTCAGATGCCTGTCGAACCTCTAAGTGTAGATATGAAGGGGGCATTTGTAATACAAGACTGCAGCTGAAAAGGCTGAAGATGTAAATGTGAAGGTTGTCAGCATGTGTGGGATTTAAAGCCCATGGTACTGAACAAGATCATGAAGAGAGAGAAAGTAAAGACCAGAGTAAGATGAAGGAAGCAGTAGAGGAAACTGAGAAGAGCAACTAGTAAGTTGTTCTCTTCAAGGCAAAAGGAAGACACTGTACCATGGAGAAGAGAGCAAACACTGACGCAGTGGCTACTGATGTTCAAACCAAAGGAAACCTAGGACTTGGCAAAGATTTTAGCCTTATTGTGTTTGTGTTACGTGTAAGACCAATCACCTTTGGTCTCAGGTGCACACAAAATGCTTAGGGTATGATTTTTTTAACAAACCTTTTAAAAATATTTTTGGATGAAGGTTTATTTCTAGAAATCTACTTCCAGATTTTTTCAGCTTTACTGATTGAAAATTTTCCCAAATAACAGATAAGAGCTTTACCCTTTATCATTTATCATTAAAAATTAAGGGAAAGTGATTTAGTGCCTATCAATACTAACCCTTAGTCACTCACTTTTAAGTTGGAAAAACAAGAAATAAAACCTTATGTAAAACAAATCAATACACAATATAACTATATAAAATAAAAATGGCTATACCAATGGCAAACACATAATTTTCAAAGAGTAAAAACCATAATTCTTAGAACCTTCTTAGGACTACAAAATATACTTAAGTACATCTCTGTGAATTGTGAGACTTTATTATTGTTTTAGTTCTGGACTTTCCCATCATCATATAAAAATAATCCATGTAATTTGTTATATGTCAGCTGTTAATGGCAGTTGGCCCATCTGGCCTTTGCCCATTGGTGATTGATCTGTTCACTACCCCAGGTGACCTTGCTTGTGCACATGAACATTTCCAAGGATTGACAGTGCTTCACACAAAATTGCTTACTCTCTTTCAGTTTCGCCAATGTTGATTGCAGTTTTTTTTGTTGATAACTGAAAAACTGACAAGACAAAAATCTTTTTTCCCTCAACAGCTTCTTCACTTTCTCTATTTCCTAATTCTCTTCCTATCAGATTTCAGCTGACTCTAAAACGGAGCACTATGGGGTGGTTCAGGACCACGGAGAGCGGAAGGGAGGGGTGCTTACAAAGTGTTGTAGTCATGTAGGTGGGGAAAGATACTCCTGGACAACTTTCAGTTAAAGGACGTTACCACAAAGAATAACAGTGGAATTCTGATTTCCTAATGTTTGGAAGAAACAATTTTCTGGATGTTGAATCTCAGGGAATGACAGATGAGAAGACACCAAAAGTAGGAATAGTCAGAAGTTGCCAGTACAAAACATCTTTTGAAGATTCATGTTTATAATTTGCTACCTGTTATGTAAATTTTCTTATTTTTGGCAGTTACAAGACCCATTAGTCCACCATAGAAGAGAATTAAATCATGCATAGTTGGAAATGGAGAAGTAAAGGAATGTGTGCTGGCTGTAGTCCTAGGTCCTTAGAACTTCTCTGGAACCTGCAACTCTTCTTTCAATTCTGTGAACTACCTGAAATCCCTTCACTAATTATCCTTCCCTCCCCTTTTAATTTTCCTTAAGCTATTTGCAACAGAAGATATCCTGCTAATCCAGATAGGTAGGAGTTAGACAAATGAGGAAGGTAATTCTAGGCTACAAGCAACATGAGACCATAGGCAATGAGCAGGAATGCAGTTTCTGGGGTTTTATGGACAGTGAGAAAGTTGGTTTAGGGACATTGAGTGGTTTATAAGGAATGTGTTTAAATAATTTATCTATACTACAACTGATCAGGAGTATAAATTCTTTTGGCCACTTCAGAAGGTAGTTGAACAAGAGCTATAAAAATTTCAAATGCATATACAATTTGACCCAGCAATTCCACTCCTGGAAATGAATTCTGTAGAAAAAAATCACACAGGACATTCATTGAAATGTTATTTTGCCATAGAAAATAACTGAAGACAACATACATGACCAATAATAGAGAACTTGTTAAATAAGTAATGCAACTTAGATGTTGAAGTACTGCATAACCATTAGAGATAATTCAGTACATCTGTATGTGCCATATGGAACAATCCTCCCAGGAAAAAAAAAAGGCAAGGTGCAAACTGTATAAAAGGGCCATTATTTACATTTTTTAAAAAGCACATTTTAATATACAAAGGCAAATTCTCAAAAGGCGAACAAGGAATCTTAGCAATGGTTTTCTCTGGGATAGGGCTTTTTTTCCATATTTTTTTATGTTGCTTCTTTTTTTTAAATACTATATTCATGTATTGCTACTTGAATGAAACCGCTGTAAGTAAATATACCTAAAGGGTAGGACAATGAAAACTGATGATGTGTAATTGTTGTCACTTGCTTAGGAATTCCTGTGTAGACATTGCTTTAAGCCCTTTAAGACAGTATCTCACTCAGTCCTCACAGTGGCCCTTTGAAGACGTTATCCTCCAGCTACACTTGAGGCTACAGCAGCTATTAGAGTCACAGAGCCATGATGCCATGATTCCCAACTCTGGCTCCAAAGCCCTCATGTTTAACCATTTAGCCTTTAGCCCCCTGGAGCTTCCCCTGACCTTTGCTGTAATACCCCTCAAGAATAGACTTCTGTGGATAAAAGTTAAATGTCCTTACAATCATTCAATAAGGACTCTCTTCATACTGGGGAATACAAGTCACAAAATAAACTTTCCCTATATTCCAGGTGCTTATATTTGGTGTAGAGGTTTTCTTAAACCAGCAGTTACGATAAAAATTTCATTAGAGAACAATGTGTAATAACGGTTTCTCTCTCTAGCAGTGCCATTGAATTGTTTAATTGGGATAGTGACAAAATTGGACTTTTGTGTTGGTTAGATCTCTTCTGTAGCTTGGGAAATAGATTTAGAAGAGAGGAGATTGGAGAGAGAAGTACATGACATGGAAATCTGTTGGGCATATGCCTGGCATTTGCTTTCTCCATCTTTTGCCAGGAGTCCCCTTATAACCTGTGAGTCAATTCACAGAATGGTTGAGGCCTTAGAATTGGACTGTCTTGGTTCAACTGATTCTGCAGCTTTCCATCGCTAGAAAGGTCAACAACTTATTAAACCTCCCTCATGTTTTAAGTTTCAGTAACATGAGAATAGCAGTATCTCACTGAATCATTGTAAGGTTTTAAACAGATGTTTGTATTATGAATGCCCAATAAATATTAGCCATCATCATAATTATTATTGCTGTCCTCAACCATGTGTTTCAAATGGAATTAGTCCCACCATTCCTTATCTCCCCCATCCTACTGCAGGGCCTACCATATAGCGGTGAGGACCACAGACATTTCATTCTTGAAGAAGGGGCAAGATTTTCTCAGTTTGAGTCTTAACCTACTTCATTTTTCTTATATATCACCAGATATATTATATATTTATTCTCAGGAATTTGTGTGGTTGGTTCAATGTTGTCTTTGGCTGGGCAGTACATATATGCTAAATAAAGGGGGCTGAAAGGATGGGACTGTATGAATGATAGCAGGAAAGTCATGAAGAAAAGCAGGCATTCCATGTGGACAGGAGTATAGGCAACATGCAGCCTGTCTATAAATGAGATCATGCCTGTGAACCATTTAGTACCTAGTAACCATCATGATAGCCATTATAGTAGTGATAACTACAAACTCTTTGAGGAGAAGAGTGTCCTCTTCATCTGAGAATCATTTATAAACATCTAGTACCATATACTTGGTATATAGCAGGCACCCAATACTCAGTGGTTGAACTGGATGTGATTACATAACCTTGAGAGACCACATAGATGACTTTGAATGCAAATCAAAGAATTTAGTATTATTTTGTTAATAATAAGGAGCACTTGGTATAATACACCGAGGAGCAACATGAGCAGATTCGAGAAATAAAATAAAATGAAACCTTGGGCAGGAACAGGCTAGTTAGTAGTCTGTCTCAATAGACCAAATGAAATAATGGAAGCCTGGGTTAGGTTAGACTGTGGTGGAAGAAATGAAGGGAAGAAAAAAATTCAGAGGTGGAGACGATGGATTTTGAAAGCATTGATGTGTGGGGTCATCGTGAAAGAAGTCAAAGATGACTAGGACTGTAATCCTGAGAGGTGGGAGGTGGGTGGGACATCTGATTACTTTCCTTTTTTCTCAAGACAAAAGATTTTATTACTCACAGAAAAAAACAGTAGCCAGAGCCAGCATGTTTGTGTCAGGTCCCTATCCCCCTAAGTCCACAAGAGTGATGCAGGGTGAGCTGAGGTACAGAAGAGGAGCTCCAGGCCACAGGCCCAGCAAGGCACACACAAGCCACCGTCCATCCTTGCCATCCCCCAGAGAGTGTGCAGTTACTGGCAGTCACACTGTGGGCACGCTGATCCGCTTGGTTGCTTATGTGACTTGCTAGAGAAACTGCTCAGCATCAGGAGACAGATCAGCCCGCAGGCGGACCACTCAGCAAGGATTTTCAGACTGCCTTCCAGCCCATAGAGGATGTCCGTCCCAGAACCATTCTCCTAAAGTGCATGCATCTGATCACTTTTTAGGTATAACTGGCTTGAATTTATTTTCTATCTTTTACCCAAACGTAACCTGATTTTTTTTTCCCCTTAATCCTTATTCATGAACTCAAATTGCTAGTAACTTTGAGAACCCTGGTTGTCTTCATGTAATTTCCCATCAGTAATTATGTGACAAATTCTTTTCTGCAATGGGCACAGTTGAAATTATTTTTCTAACTTCTAAAATAATATTTCATCCTGACCGATTTCCTAGAATCTACCTTCTGGAGTCCCACTTCTCATCTAGTTTGAGGATTCTTTTTCTAAAATAAGGATCAGCACATCAGATAATACAGTTACTACACATTCCATCCAAGCTTTGAAAATGCATTGAATATTTTCCTTCTTAATTCCTCAAGGCAATATAGAAGCCGTTCAGAAATTTTTATATTGTATTATTGTATTATTGTATATTTTTATATTGTATTAATTGAAGCATATGAAGTTCAATTGATTCTAAAGACCTGATCTCTAAGCACATAACAGAGGCAAAAGTAAAAATTAGAACCTGCGATTTCTATTCTACTGCCATAATTCTAGTTTAAACTGTTTTTGCTAAGGGTGTCATCCTATGGAGGAAAGGGGTTATTTGAAGATTTGTCACTAAGCAAAACTAATTTTTTTATTTCAGTTGCTCACCACATGGAAGACTGAGTTTTCCGGGAGTTCTTCGAAGTATCATTTTCAGGACTCTGGCTACCCAAGGTTAATTTTCATCTCTCTATAAGATACTCAGGGGTTCTTCAGACATTAAAATAAAGGTCAACACTTAGGGGCGACAGGAATAGAAAATAAAAGAGGCCATTTTTACCTTTAGATTCTTTTTATAAATTGCCCCCTGCTCTGTGTCTCTAGGTCATGTGGTGATGCTGACGGCTCACCTATTAGTGTGCAGGTGGGGCTGCCGCTGTCAGCGTGTCTGGTTTTAGCTAGGAGACGGATTCGCTAACATTATGCTGACTTGCAGGCTTCAAAGCCTCTGCAAAAGGGTCATCACATCTGGAGTCTGATTTTATATCAGCAGCTGACCTTCTCTTCACCTTCTTCCCTGTGGACTTTTTAACTCAGTATTTCTAAGGATATTATACAGTGCCATCTTGCTGACTTAGACAAGGGGGTGACAAATTTAATGTTACTTCACCTCTGTGAGGGTGAATTCAAGACCCATTACTGTGTCCGGAACCCCAATAGCACATCTGAATATTCTGAATTGCAAGGCTGGCTTCATTAACTAGAATAGCATGAAAATGATGCACAAAGACAACACGTGGAAGGAGTTACCAGTTTATCTTCTGGAGAAGGTTACCTCAGAGGTCAAAAATTAATTTTGTCTAACAATGCTTGAAATGGTTTAAGCAGCAGCCTACTTATAGTCTAGAAGGAATGAATAATCTCTTAATCTGTGCCCCATATCCAAGACTGTTGTTTACAGGGTATGAACATGGGATAGAAAACAGAGGTCTAATGCCTTTTCCTGATCTCAGTGTTTTTAAGAGACAACTTGCTTCATTTTTCACGGGACCAAAACAACAATTTACATTTCAATTGTGGATTTCCCTAGACACACTAAAATGTGTAGTTCATTGAATATGTCAGTCTATCAGCATTTTCTACAGCTAATGTTTCCAGTGTCTAAAATGGTGTGACAGTTCCACTTTCATACTATTTTTGCCCTGTGTAAGAGTGCATAATGAGTTATATATTCCTAAAAGTATGTTTACTCCCTAAATTTAAGAGCAGGCAAGGTCAGAAGTTATATGAATTATTTGGAGATGGGTTCATTTCATTAAAATACATCAAATAATTTTCTGAGAGCTAAAAAATATAGTCAAATTATTGGTTTAACTAAAATGCCTAATGAATTAAAGTAAATGATTATTCAGTTCAGTCACGTACAGTTGATCTAGTGGGCCTAGTTGACGGTCTTCTAATTAATGCATTATAATAGTCAATCAAAAATTACTTACCGGGCACTGATCAGGTACATTACACAGATACTCAGTAGGGAACCAAGAGGAAATAACCCACTAAGACATTAGCTAAATGAGGATGTATACTGAGCAACCATAAACTGTAAGCTTAATGAGGTGGACATTTGTCATTATGAAGTATCAACCTATAACTATGGAACTGAATGACCCCAAAACACAGATATGTTCTAGATCACCCAACCAAGCAGAGATTCAAAGGATCCAAAACTCAACCTTCTTTAAATTGGAGCTGTCTCTGCCTAGAAGAATAGAGACAATACAGAAGTTAAGGCTGCCAGTGAAATGATCACATAGCCTGCTTATTCTCAAAGGGGAGAATTCCATTAACAGCTGCATTAGAATTATCTGGGGATCAGGTTGCTTGTACAAAGATTCCTAGGAGCCGCCTGAGACCTAATGCAAATACACAATGCACATTTTAAATGAACTCCTCAGTTAATTCACATATTGAGAAACATGCTTTATAGTGTCACATAGACCCCTAGGTCTATACCATCTTTCCTATTTGTTTTGGTAAAGTATAACTTATATGAATTTTAATGTTTATATAAAGGCTAGGATGGAGGTATGAGAATTCAGAACTACGGGATCATTTCCAGGTATTATTTCTATTGCTGTTTGTCTTAGTTCCTTTATCAGAAGTTGCAAACTGGTAGCCAGCCAGCCAGCCAGATGTGGTCCATGGGTGTTTTGTTGTTGTTGTCCCAAGCAGTATTTTTAAAATTGTCAACATTGAACATTAGATGATACACCAAAATTTGAAATTCTAATTTCTCCTTAAAAATCAGATGATCTGAGAGACTAGGGCCCCAATTCCCAAATGGCCTCAAGTCAACCAGAATTGAAAAGCAACTGCCTCTTTCAATGGCCAGTCTGCCATAATCCCATTACTCAGATCATCTCCTCGACACCATGGCCAAGTGTGAGGTGCCATTTGTCACCATGAAGCTTCAGATGCTTTCTTTCACCCAGCCTCCTTGCCTCATTCATGTCACCTGCCTACTTCCTCTAGTCTAGGCACTGGAGTTTGTGACCTGTCTTAAGGGTCCTTCAAAACCATTTGCTTTTGAACAATATCTGATGATGAAGACAGATATTCCACATTCAGACTTGTTCTACTGTACTCTCCTGGGATGCCCATACCATGCTCCAGGGCAGAATCTGAGTTAATTCATTGAAAGAATGCCCATTAATCAAAAGAAGGTCCATCTAACTCAACTCTCTCTAAGAGACTACACAATATGCCATGTCTAATTGATGTGCATATTTTATTTTGTGAATATTTCTTACAGCAAAAGGGCATACTGCTTATAGAGACTGTTGGTTACAGTACTTTACCAAAAATTAAATTAATTAATAAATTTTAAAACCATTCTGAAAAACTCAACTTTAATCAATCACTGGTTAATAGCCCAAGAATAATAAATGGACACTATGTCCTATATTTCTTCCATTGCATTAAAAATAGTTAAAATATTTCATATTATTTCTCAGTGGGGCCCTGAAAACTGAGTAACATGTTGCCTTTTCCCCAAATTAAGTACAACCTGGCACTGGAAAAATAAGCTCTTCCTTTCATTACTTTTATTTCCTTGATTATGCGCTCTACAAATAAGTATCAAGAAAATTCAAGGTAAAAATCTGTTAATAAAATACTGAGTTGAGGTTTAAGTTAGACATTACATCTTATGGTATTATTTTCTCTCTGAAGTTCCAGTGCCTTTTTTTGCTGGGGCAGCTGAAGATCTGTGGGTGAACTCACTTGTGGCTTCTGTTTGTGTTCCAAGTCACTTTTGTCCCAATGAACTTGTGTTGGTCATTTTGTTTCCGAGCACCTTACCTGTAAACTGAGAGAATAATTCTGCTGCATATACTCATAAATAGAATAAATGTAGTTTGATGAATAAAGCACATAGCACAGGTTTAATAAATGATAGACTTTATTTTAATCAGTGAGAGTGATTCTTTTTCTGATACTGACTAAACAATATTTCATAGGACCTAAGAAAAACTCCTTGAAAAAATTAAGTAGTAAACCCTTGTTTCAATTTTTCTTTTAAGGAGCTTTATTCATTCACCCTACAACAACAAAAAAGGAAATGGATTTATTATTTTGACAAAGCATTGTTTAGTCATCACTCTACCTAAAACTTGCTAAATCTTCTACTTCTCAGGTAACTACTCTAAAGAAGTCCACAGAAAAGCAAATATTCATTTTAAAAATTAACTTTTACTTTGAAAGTGAGATCAGAAAAGCTTTTAACACAGATCCAAAAAGCGTTGCCAGAAAGTTAGCTGCTGTTTCAAAGAACAGTGTTGAAGAAACAAGAGCCTGTTAGCAGGTCCAGAATGTGGGCACATAGCCCACCGAACAGCAATGAGACCTTTGATACCCCATCTCTAGGCTTTGGATATTCCCATTCTCTTTTATCTCGGCTACTCAGGTGTTTGCTTTTCCTCCCTAAAGCAGAAAACCGAATACGAATGATGTAAAGGTTGATAGTAAACATTTATCTTTGAGCCTGTGTTACATGCCAGTCACTAAGATACACACTTTACATGCCTTATCTCAGTTAATTCTGACAAGAAGCCACAGAGGAAGGAATTATTGCCTCATTTAAGAGGTTGGTTCAGATCACATGGTACCTTGGTTAGGGCTGAGACTGAAGCTTGGGGTGTGAATTCAAGCTATTTACAAATGCAATAATAATTACTAGAGTTTCCTGTATTCTTTAAAAGAGTGAATGAACTTTTATTTTTTCCTATATATTTTTCCTGGTTAAAAGTAACCAGCTTACTCTTTACTTGAGTTGGTTCCACAGTTGTTGGGGCTTTGTTTAGTTATTTATTTTTCCTTTTCTTCCATATGATTTACTGGCTCTCAATAAATAGGAATGTTTTAAACTTATATATGTATTTTAATTTTTCAATATAAGATATGCATTGTTCTATCATTTAGGTGTTTTTGTCTAGAGCTGTAATTACCTCTCAGAGACATCATTGCATAAGACAATATTTATTAAGTAATTGTGAGTTGTATTTCATTGCCTATTTCTTGGTTCTTTTTTCTTCATCCCCAAGTATAGCAAAACTGTATTTTATTCCTTTCATTTTGTCTATTAAAGTTTCAATTAAACTTATGTTAATTTTTTAATGTTAAAACTTATAGTGATTCTTCATATCTCAAAACATTGGCTTAGCAGCTTTTACTTCTAGTCACATTTTAATATTTTATTGTCTTGTTAGGTCTTTTTTTACATGTTATTTATTTTTTCTTTGGATTTTAGCATCTTAAAATGTGTCAGAAATATGCTTAGAAATAATTGCATTTCTTTATGTTACAGTTGAAAAATTAAATTTCAAAGGGCTTGAATGGCTTACTCAAAGCCACATAGCTAGTGGTAGAGTTGGAAATAATTCCATGTACTTTCCTGTTTTCTATGCTTTTTTGCTCAGTGTAAGTCAAAAACATTAGGAAAAAAAAAAAACTAATAGGCCCCTAAATAGCTTTAAAGCTTTGTGTAACAATAACTTCTACCATAGCCTATTATATCCACACTCCCCTCATTCCCTTCATTTTACTCTCATCCTGATATCTTGTTCCTTTATGGCTTAAATTATAGTTATTCAATCAATCAGTTTTAAGGTTATGGGCTATTACTTAGTCAGATGAATTTAACTTTGTTGGAATTCTTGTTCTTTGGTGCACATGAAGAAAAAATGTTTGAGTCATGTTGGTAGTTTGGTCCAAAGGGCTGACTGGCATTTTATTTATTTTTTAAATACAGTTTTTGCTGTACTTAGTATTTAGATGTATGGTCTAGAATGGGTGATGTCAACATTTCCTCACAACTAACCTGTATAGCATCTGGATGTTGGCAATTTAAAATGGATAGAATAGTATGCTAGATTTACCCTGGAAATTTAAGATTAATAAGTTTCTAAAAATAAACAAATCCTTATTGTTTTAGGAAATGCATACTAAAGCAAAGAAGCATCTTGTTTCCAATTTAAATTAAAATGATTCAGAAAAAATTGTGTGTATATATATATATTAATATATTAATACAAATATTATAATAAAGAGTGAAGAGTGGGGAGAGAGAAACAGATGTTAACACTTAGGACATTTTGTGAATATACAGAAATTCTCCATACTATGTAACTTTTCTATAAAGTCTGTGATTTCAAAATAAATTAAAAAATAATTGGCAGCATGAAACATGATCTGACATCCATTTAAAGACTGGCATCCGCATACTTATGAAAAATAAACAGTGAACTGTAAAAAATCTTTTTCACTCATATACATATTTAACCTTCTCAGATAAATGACAGCCATTACTTACACAGTTCGATCTTAAAAAAAGAATCCCCGAGGAAAGAAATCCTTTGGTTAGAAGTCCAGTGGGTTAAATTAAAACTGAAAAAGAAAAATCTATGTGAAGTGGAGCTTGGTGTGATTATAGGTGATGTTAAAACTGCTCCCCCCTCCATGTTCCAACCCACAGCTTCCAATTTTCCTAACCCTATTGTAGTAAATTGGGCAGAAACTCAGCAATAATTCTACAAAATTTTCAGTCATGTCTTTTGTCCCAGGCTCCCTCCACCAAGATCCCTAGGCCTCCTGTTCCCTCCAGTCATTGCCAAGGATAGCTACTTGCGGTGGACAGATTGACCCACTGACCTATAATCAAATAATTGAAATTCATTCTCTCCTAAGTGTTCACTCAACAGCCCTCCATTTTAAACAAATTATGTCCAATTGAGAAGCCTTTTAAGAGGGATTTTAATTATTACCAAGCAGTGGTGGAGATATAGCTATGTGTACGTGGGTGTGGATGTTCTCACACCAACCCACAGGAGGTCCTAAAATCACTTGCTGACAAAGAGCAGACAGTAAAGTTTGCATCCATCTACCAACTGAGTCATCACAGCCTCACTTCCCATATTTTGATGCAGTACCTTTTTGAACATTTTTTTTCCTAGCAAGAACGTTCATAGCTCTTCCCTTTCTAAGAATTCATTACATAAAAGTTTTTCATAAAGCACATACACAGTATTCATGATACATTCTGCCAAATTTGAGGAGAGATGGTTTAGGGAGACTCCTTATGAGATCTCAAAAAGCATATAGAAAATATAATTCGGCCATTTGGTGTAAAATTATTCCTTGTAGTCATGGAAGCACCAGAATTTTAGTTAATATAAAAACAGAAGTGCATTTGCAGATGTAAAAGAAAAACATTGCTAAAGGAATGATTATTAAACTGCTTATTTAGGATTTATTCTTTGAAAGAAAACAAAGTCTCAAACAATATTCTATTACCCTGTAAACCTAAGGAAAATGGGATATCTGTAAACTCAATGTAATTTTTAGGTAATAATCAAAGTAAGTTAAAACAAGATTAAGGGAGATTTACACAAAACACTCAATAGAAAAAATACTTCCTAAAATAGAAAAATATAGAAAATAGAAAGAAACATGATCACACAAAATCTGAAATGGGTTGTAAATGGTTATTTTCACCTTTTTCAGTTTACAAAATTAATGAAACAATGAACTTTAAACATGTACATGAATAAAAACAAAATTACCTCTTATATAATGCTGCATCCAGTGATAGTACTAGATATTTAATATTTGTAAGTAGAAACAATGTATAAGAAAGTATGAACAATCCCTCTACCCACTAGACATTAAATTTTGGTGAATTACTTAGAATCCATGACCCTCGGATGTCTCATCTTTAAAATGGAGGTAAAGTGCCTGGTACACAGTAGGCACTCAACAAATGGTAGCTACTAGAAGTTATAATAACAGTTAACATGTATTGAGTGTTCATTGTATTCCAGGCACTTTGTAAGAGCTCTAAATGCATTATCTTACTTAACACGTAGAGATCATGGTGGTGGTTAACAGATCAGATAGGATGCTACAGGAGTGAGAAAACAATTTTATAATTTACAAAAATAATATTGAGCTTTAAGAAAATAAGATCTGCATCTGAAGGGCTTAGCAGGAATTGAGAGTCAAGTGTTGGGTTAAAGTTCAGGGTATCCTGAGGTGTCATGCTAACACCCTTCCCTTTCCTAGGCATTTTGAGGGGTATGGAGCCTTCAGCTTTCCCACTGAAGCCCTCATTATTGTGCGGAGGTGACTATGGCCTCCAACCATCTCCAGGTCCTTCCAAGAGTTCAAGTCCCAAGAGGGAGCTGTTCCCTGACAGATTTTGCTCTCTAGTGGTACTGAGGCAGGGAAATGGAAATTCTGGATTATTCATCTTCTGTGGAGAGAGGGGATTACTCCTTTTGAAAAATTTAGACAATACATGAGAATAAAATGAGGTTTCATTGGTTTAATAGCACAATATAAGAACAAAAATGATTCATTTATGATATAGTTGGAAATCAGGGAGGGGCTGATCTAGGGACAGGAGTTGTAAGCTTTAAAATTGTAAGCATTCAAATAGCTGCAGAGCAACATGTATTATTTTAGTGTTATCACAGCTCTTCTCAGCTCCATTAGATTGAGAGTTGGTTAGTGAAAATTGATATGCAATTATAATGTTCATAGTAACGTCAGGATCATTAACCATTACAAGTGTACTGCAAGTGCACTGCTCCTGTCTGTAGTTTTAGTAATACTTTATTACTGCCAGGACTTTTCTCATTGACTGTAGAATGAGTCCAATCATGACAGTTTCTTAATTCTACAGTCTTTTAAATCAATGAAAAACTATTTGACTTCTAAAGTACACAATTCCAAATAAAGACTCAAAGACAAATCATTACACAAATTTCTAAGGCATGTTACCTGATTGCATTTTTATTAATGTTTTTTACAAGTAGGATTTAATATGCTTGTATTTTATGTCCATAATCTACAACTAACCTTTCTAATTATTCTAAATTTTCCACTTCCTTTAGTCCAGTATCTACAGTAAAATGCTCATACACCAAGAATGACACTATGACATATCATTTCCACACTCCTTATTTTTGACCAAAATAATGCCCTGCTTATCTGCTACGTAACATATTAGTCACCTAATGATTTCCCACAATCTTGTTCTCCCTTTACTGTTTTTTTTTTTTTTTTTGCCTGGAAGACTCCATTCATGTCAGTAAGTCCAATTCCACTTACCCATCAAGTATACTATTCAAACATCAACTCCACAAAGTATTCTTTCATCTATCTCTCCATCTCCTGTCAGTATCTCTTCCTTTAAAGTCCTCAATTAATTGAACTAAACTTTACTTAGTAGTTAGTCTTTCCATCTGGTTTCATTGAAATCTGGCTTCTTTATAGGACTAGAAGTTTCTAGAATATGGTATCCTTATTTGATTGGTATTTTTCATCTCAAGAATAATCATTTTGATTTTCATTTCCTTAATTATGTCTTCTAAATAGCAATTTTTAAACAATTTTTGAGGAGATCCAACATCAATTTTTTTTTTTGGATCATGCTTTTGATGTTATAGCTAAGAAAACTTTGCTTAACCAAAGATCACAAAGATTTTGTTTTCTTCTATAAGTTTTATAGCTTTTTACATTTAGGCCTTTATGTTCCATCTGGAGTTGTGCTTGTATGAAATACAGGTCCAAGTTCATGGTCTCTTTTATATAGATGTCCAATTCTCCCAGCATAATTTGTGGAATACTATCTTTTGCCTTGGCAATTTTGTTGAAAATCAACTGACCATATAAGGTCTTACTGAAATTCTGTTCCATTGATCTATATGCCTATTCTTATACCAATAATACACTGTCTGATTACTGTAACTTTAATTGGGTAGTGTAATTTAACTAGGTAGTGTAATACCTCCAATTTTATTATTATTCTCAAAATTTTTTGGCTATTCTAGATCTTTTACTCTGAATTATAAATAAGGATAAGCTTATCAATTTCCAGAAACAAAAGGTTAAGATTTGAGATTACGTTGAATCCATAGATCAACTTGAGAACAGCCATCTTAACAATACCAAGTCTTCTAGATGAACATGGCATGTCAATTTCTCTCAGCCATTTGAAGTAGTTTTCAGTGTACAACTCTTACACCTTTATTACATTTATTCCTAAGTATTTTATTCTTTTTGATGCTATTTGGAATTAAAGTGTCATCTAAATTTTATTTTCAGACTGTTAATTTGTATATCAAAAAAAATTTATCTTGATCTTGTATTCTAAGATTGTGCTAAACTTACTTATTAGTTCTAGTAGTGTTTATGTATATGTGGTTTCTTTAAGATTTTCTATGTACAGGATTAGGTCATCTGTGAATAAAGGCAGTTTTACTTCTTCCTATTCAGTCTGATGTCTTTCATTTATTTTGTTCACCTTTCTGCACTAAAACTTTCAGTAAAATTTTGAATAGAGGTGGTGAGAACAGACATCCTTCCCTTGTTCTTGATCTCAGGGGGAATACACTCAGTGTTTTACCATTATGATACTAGCTGGAGGTTTTTGCTTTTTAATAGATGCCCTTTTTAGGTTGATAAAGTTCCCTTCTATTCCTAATTTTCTTTCAAGTTTTTAATCATAAATATGTTGGATATTGTCAAATGCTTATGATAATGTGGTTTTTGTCCTTTAGCCTATTAATAATGGTGTTTTACACTATTTGATTTTTGATGTTAAACCTATCTTGCATTCCTGGTATATACTCATTCACATGTATTGCATGACTTGGTTTGCTAACATTCTGGGGGAAGTTATCTGTGTTCATGAGGGCTATTAATCCGTAGCTTTGTTTTCTTGTAACTTACCTGAATTTCTTAGTACTGTAATAATACCTTAATAGAATGAGTTTAGAAGTTTTCTTGATTTCAGAGTTTGTGTTATTTCAGAAATTGTATTATTTCTTCTTGATCTATTTAATTGAATTCACCAGTCTATCCATCTGGGGCTGGGATTTTCTTTGTGGGAAGATATTAGAGTATTAAATTTATTCGTTATAGATCTGATATGGGTTGAACTGTGTCACTCCCACCCCCCAAAAAAGAAAACATGTTGAAGTCCTAACTCCCCAGTAACTCAGAATATATTCTTCTTTGGCAATAGGATCATTGCACATGTAATGACCCTGACTGCTGTCCTGGTAAAAAGAGGAGACACACATGAGGGGAGAACGCTATGTGATGGTGGAGGCAGAGACTAAAGTGATGCACCTGCAAGCTAAGGAATGCCAAGGACTGCCAACAAACCACCGGAGGCGAGGAGGCAAGAAAGGATTCTCCCTGATAGGTTTCAGAAAGAGCACAGTCCTGTCAACACCTTCATCTCAAGACCTGTAGTTTCCAGAAGCTAGAAGTGAGGCATAAATTTCTGTTGCTTAAGCCACCCAGTTTGTGGTACTTTGTTATGGTAGCCCTAGGAAAGGAATACAAACTCTTCTCAGGTTTTCTGTTTTCTTGTTTCAGTTTTGGCAATTTGTGTCTTTCTAGGCATTTGTCCAATTCATCCACAAACTGTCTTATTTGTTGGCAGGAAGTTATTCATAGCCTCTTTTAATTATGGCAGGGTGGGTGATGTACTTTTATTCCTAATTTTGATGATTTGTGTCTTCTCTTTCTTGATCAGCCTAGTAAAGGTTCAGTTTTATTCTTCCAAAAACCAACTTTTATTTTCATTGATTTTTGTTATCTGTTGCATTGATAATATGATTTCCAATATGATTACTTCCTCTCTTTTGCTAACTATGGGTTTAAGCTGCTTTTATTTCTCTAGTTTTTAAGGTTGAAGCCTAGAGCACTGCAACACTTTCTTTTCTAATATAGGTGTTTAAAGTAGTAAATACCCTTCAAGTCACCATTTTAACTGCATTCCATAAACTTTAGTATGTTTTCATTTTCATTCAGTTCAAGATATTTTCTAATTTCCTTTATTACTTCTTCTTTGGCCCATTAGTAATTTAGTGTAGTTCCAAATATTTGGTTATTTTCCAAATTTCTTTGTATTACCTATTCCTAATTTAATTCCACTGTAACCATAGAAATACTTTTCATGATCCCAATCCTTTTAAATTTATTGAGACTTATTTTATGGCCCAGCATATGGACTATCCTGAGAATATTTCTTAAAAAGAATATGAATTCTGCTGTTATTAAGTACAGTGGTCTATACATTATCAGTTAAGTTGATACTGTTATTCAAGATTTCTATATCCTTAGCTGTTTTTTGTCTAGTTGTTCTACCTATTGCTGAGAGGATATTGAAATATTAAACTATTATTGTGTATTTCTTCATTCAGCACTTCACACATTTAGGGCTCCCTTATTGAGTGCATGTACATTTCTAATTGTTATATCTTCTTGATGTACTGATGTGTGCCTCCAGAAATATTTGTCTTGAAGTCTATATTGTGTGATAGCAACATAGCCACTGCAAACCTCTTAAAGGTTACCTTTGATAAAATTAGAAAATTGTTCAGATCTTCAGATAAGTCTTGAATATTATGCATAATGCTTTTTCTCATGATTAAGATACAAGATACACATGAGCATTCAGGAGTCATTATCTTACAAGATAATGTAACAACTGCATAATGAGTATGTTTAAGGATTTCCTCTAGCATTGATTCTTCGGTATTTTTAAGACTTGTCTCAGTGAAAGGATGCTGGTGATTGCCTCATCTCATATGTTAATGTTTAAGACATCATTATTATCCAAGTCATGTTTGTCAAGTTAAATGGGACCTGAGTAAGAGACAAAATGGTGATTTCAATAGGAACTTTAAAAAGTTCCAGTCTGCTCAATGAATCATCTGTCCTCTTGAATGTCCATGAAATTTTTTACTGATAATGTAATTTAATTGCCTAAGTATATTCTTAATCCCTATATATGATGACCTCTTTATGAGATTACCACATTGAGACTTCTTGATTTGTGGTTGACTTAAGTCACCTCTGTTTTGATGCATTAAGGTAAGGACAAGAAAAAACTATGCCATTATAGAAAGGTGGAAGGGTTTTAGAGAATAGAAGATGAGATAAGCATTAATTGAATTGGTGCATATGATCATGCATCAGAAGGATATATAGGGGCCACCTTCTTTTTGAGAAATTATTTTTTCCAGGGAAATATATAAACTACTTACATAGGCAACTCAACTTTTTCCCCCCTATTCGGTTGACTTTCTATTCCCGGGAATGCAGTTTCTCACTGTCAGCTAAGCTTTCTGATCAGCATATTAAGAAAGGGATAAATTGCAAAGCTCAAGGAACAGTTACTTGCAATTTCCTAGGAATCCTCCTTATCACTTTTGAAAGTCTTGTTATACACCCTGTAGCCCAGCAAAGCTTCATTTAAATTTCAAACTTCAAAATAAACATTTCCATGAAGACTTCTTGCAACACACAGTAACAAAAGATAATCAACCTCTTCTGATTTAGGCAGTTTTTAAGTAAACTAGATAAACACAGCTGTCACAACTTCCAATAAACATAGAATAGCATAAAACCACGTGCCCTTGTATTCCTCGGAAAACATGTGTCTTTCCTCTAGTTACTAGAAAATTCCGTACCAAATAGCAAGATAGTTTTCTCATATTGTAGGACGTTACATTTATCTTAATCAGACTCCTACAACGGATCATACAGAACCTATAACTAAAACGGCATCAAATGATACATTAATGGAAATACTTAAACCCTATCCTTAAAATGGACAGACTAGGAAAAGCAATCTCAGACCTAAGCTTTGGGGAGTGCAAAGTACCTCCACAACCCTGTTTGACCTACTTTGTAACCACAGGTTCACCCCTGAGGTAGGCAGCTCTCATGCCACCTGTTGATAACTCACGAAGTGGGAATTTGTGTTTCCCACCATCCACTTCAGGCAGCATGTGCCACCTCTACGCAGCAACACGAACTTGCAGCAGAGCTGGGCCCAGGGGGACAGTTTCTCAGTTGTAACAGGGCCCACTCGCCGCTTCTCCCCATGTCGGGTCCCTGGAAAGCAGGACCCTTGTTTCATTCTGTCTGTAGCGGGAGTTATTTACGGCAGGAAGGAATATTATCCACGTGAAAGGACGAATCGGGGGAACAAGCCCTCATCCTGAGACCCGCCACGGTCCTTCTACCGGTGTGCCTCCAAGGCACATCGAAAGCACGCCGCAGCCCTGCGCGAGCGCGCGCAGACGAGCAAGCGCCGCGGCCGGCCCCCCGCGAGACGTCCCTCCCCGACCCCCGGACGCGGGCCGCGCCAACCGTGCCCCGGGGGCGTCCCACTCCATTTCCCTCCGCCCCGCAGGCCGGGGCCACCAGGAGCTTCCGGGATCCGGTACCCGTGCGTGATGACGCATATGTGCGCGAAGACGTGGGGACGCAGGCGGGCCGAAGAGAGCGTGAGTTTCGCGTCTGTTTGGCGCCGCTCCCGTCATCGGTTAAGCCTGGCGTTTCTCGCCTGTTCTTGGTGCCGTGGTGGCGGCGGCGGGTAGGGGGCTGTGGGGTGGCTGACAGCGCCTCCCGAGGCCCGGGGCGGGGGCGGGGCCAGAGGCGCGCTCCCCCCCGATCGCGGGCGCCCTCACCAGTCCCAGAAGAAGGGGGGCGTGCCCTGGGGTGTCTCCGCCAGGGGCCCCTGCGTCCGCAGCCCGGCGTCCGCTTTAGGCCGACGGCGCCGGGAGGATGGGCTTGGCTCTGCGGGAGCTTAAAGATGCCTTTTGAGAGCAACGCGTGTAAAGTGACGTTGCATCAGCCACAGCTCGCAGTTTCAGGTGCTAGTGGGAGACTAACGTTCTGTCTCTGAGCGAACACAACCCTAAGTAGGGATATTTCTCTGAATCCACCCAAGTGAATTTAACCCTTTCCTGTCCTGATCGCTCCTAAAACGAGCACAAACGGAGCCTAAACTCTGTTGAAGACTCGGGGTTACTCTCAAAATGAGTTATTGCATAGTCCGATTTAGTCATCGAGGTATGTGTGGGCCCCTTTGCAGTGCTCTTAGTAGCGGCTGGACTTTGTTTCTTCCTTTTTATTTTTACTTTGGAATTACGCCTTAAGTCTGTCTAATTTCCACATTTACATGTCACTTTTTGCTGGTTCTAATAAACTTTTAAGACTTAATTTACTGCTGTTGTGTCAGGGGTCGGGAAAGCAAATAATATTAACAAAAAAATAGCAGTGCATTGGGTTTCTATATCCCAGGACTACTAGCCTCAGTCACCCAGAACTTGTTGGAAATACAAAATTTGAGGTCTTACTCAGACTTGCTGAATCAAATCTGTCTTAACAAGAGTTCCAGTTGCATATGGGTGCTAAAGTTTGGGGATTACTGGTTTAGTGATTTAAAAAACAGCCATTGTGGAGTCACAGAATGGAATTTGAATCCAGGTGGAGCCTTTTCTGGGTGTAAGACCTTGGACAAGTTACTTCAAGTTTACTTAATAATGCTGGAAGTACTCGGTGTGAACATACAGGAAAAGTGTTTAACATCAATGCATGAAGGAAACACTCAAAGATGAGGTATTAATAACTTGTTAGAACTGCGTAAAATAAATACAGATAGATTGTGCTGAAAGAATTCTTCATTGGGTTAAATATGAGTTGTGGTGCACGAATATTATGAGCATAGCTAAAGGACATTTTACTTTTTTATACCTGGATTCCCAGTTACATTTTATATAATCAAGGTTGTGGGATGCATGATGTTCAGTGAAAAGTTATAGCAACATGTATTCCTTAATAAGAATGCTATTGGGCTGTAGTATTTTTAAGAATTGCCTTAGTAATTGTTTCAATGGGTAGTTTTTAAGTCTTTGAGTCTCTGTTCTTTTCAGCTTAATTATACTTTCTTTGGACCCAGAATTTGGTAAAGTTGGTGGATAACCAGAGATAAGCCTTAGCCTTAGAGGTGAGAAGTACTTTGAAGCAGGGACTTGCAAGCAAAAGACAAGGCTGAAAATGTTTCTGTGCTTATCTTTCTTTCCCACATGGCATATAGCTCCCCGATAGCAGAGGGGCCTCATCATATCCTCTCTCCCTCCATACTTCTGTTTTCTGGAAGCATCACAGGAGTTCAAGTTAGATGTGCCCTCCACCTGCTATTTTTTTCCAATTGTCAGTTGCAGTACTTACAGTTTTCCCCTTTCCTTTTCAGGGAGCCAGGGTTGAGGGAGAAAGAGAAATATTCAGGATTTGAAGCAGCTGCCCTAAAGCCTGGACTCATTCCACTGTTGAGAAGGGTCAGTGCCACACTTTGGCCTAAACAAAGTGTCACTTTGATCGGAGAACAGTGCTCCCAAGCCACACCATAGCTCCTGATACTGTGGGTGAGTTAGTTTTTGGATGAACCTGAGTCACTCTGGATATCAGCTTCTATAAATAACTCTGTTAATACTTCCCATAAATTAACACTGTTTCCTCATGGAGCATTCATTTTCCATAGGCCCCAAACATTTTTCTTATTCTTTGTGTAGAGACGTAGACTGTGTCGTGGTTTTGTGTTGGGCAGACCCTGCTCTGAACCATGCCTCTGCTGTTTACTGATTGTGTCCATTTGACAAGTCAACATCCTCAGCCTGAAATTCATCTTCTATAAAATAACGTAGGATTCATGGAGTGTGCCTCCCTCAGGACGTGGCAATAATGAAATAAAGTGCAAAATGCAAAACACACCCATTATGTGTTAAGGATAGAGACTCAGTAAAGTGCTGTGTTTTGGACAGGAGGAAGAAAAGGTCGTTATCACCTCAAACCTCACTTTACCTCATTCATCTTGCAGTATTTTTATAAATGAGGTGGTTTTGTTAATACCTAACTGCATGGCTTCTTTTTTTTTAAACAAAGATGCTAAAGTAAAGAGTCAAGCTTTCACATTACTGTGAATGAGAGAAAGCAAACACTTGGAGAAAGTTAAAACTCTAAACCTGGTAGAAAACACTATCCAGTTTGATCACCATAGCCAAGCAACTTCCTTAAAATAGCTTTAGGTGTTTACTGGAAGGTCATGGTCATGGGGCGATTAATACTAATATTTAAGGATCTGCAGTTAGTTAACGGCGAAAGTCAGCTATAGAAGGGAACACTGTGTTATAGGCGATGATACCTCACTGAAATATGCACCAAAGGATTATACAATATCAGGATAGTTATGAATGAAATTTATACATATATTAAAATGATTTTAATTTTATATAAATAATATATAGTTTGTGTGTGGGAGAGCTATATCTAATTTTGGAATTTCTTTGTTGAGTTTCTTGGGAAACACTGAAAATACTACTAACTGAAATTGTTATGTTTCAATATGGCTTCTTCATGATAAAGTGAAACTTTCTATGTTTCATTTTTTTAAAAAGTGATTAAAAGTCTTGTGTATTTTTGTGTTTGTATGTCACATATGAGTATGGAAAATACTTGAATAAATACCAGGTCAAAATTTTGTTTATTTGGCAATGTGTTGTAGTGTGGGGATGGGGATATATAATTTGTACACTTATGCAAAGTTAGATATGTCCATGCATATTGTGAGCATTCTTTTTAAAGATCATTTAAAAGACAGAAAGAGTGCTTTAAAAAGATTTCCTTCTATGCTTTAGCTATGGTAATCCAAGTAGTGGTCCTCAGATATTTTAGCTGGAACCCTCTTTAGCAGAATCTTAGCTGTAAATCTCCAGAGCTAAGAGGCTTTCAGAAGGAGAGGCTGAAGGCCCAGGCTTTGCCTGCTCGTGCTCGTCTTGAACCTCTTGCAGTGATACTCCAAGGCATGTCCCTGGAGCTCTGGAGTCAAGGACACTGGGTGCGAAACTCTCCGTCTGTGTAGAAAACCTTACGAGTTGAGCTATACTTAAAAAGTCATGGCATTAAGAATTCTTGTGAGTGGGATTCACAAATGAACTCTGAAGACAACTCCCGGGGTGTTTCAGCAACATCAAATGTGTATATAGCTTCTCATTTACAGGAGTGAGTGATTATTAAGAAATCCAGCCTGCAGTCTGACCCATATTTTACAAAAGTGTGCATGTAAAGAGAGGAGCCTGTGCAATGTTTTTTGGAAAACATCTAAGCTTTTTTTTTTTTTAATCCCTCTTTGCTGTGACAGCTGTATCACTGTTACAACTATTAAATATTTTAACTGGCTGTTATTTAGCATTACAAATAAGTCCAGGAAAAAGAAACAAGGAGTCAATGGAAATGTATTGTGTTTACCGGCCCTCTGTTTTTTGTTGTATGAAAGCAGCTGGTTTGCATTTATATAGTAAAGGGGTTTTCTTAAAGAGTCGATTTTTAGTTAGTAGTGAGCTTTCATAAGGAAAATAATTTCAAATGCTAAGTATTTTTGAGATTGTTTTTAATAGTAGTAATATCACATTGTTTTTTTTTTACATTGAGGAGGTTTCCTGGTGACAGCTGGAGTGTGGGGGAAGGAGAGTCACTTTCAATCGGCCAGCTGCTCTGTGCAGCATCATGACAGTGATTTTTCAAAGCTGGTGAATAATTTTGGCTGTATTAAAAAAAAAAATGCATCAGGTTTCTGGAAAGCGATAGATAATGTGCAAGAGCCCTTTGGGATCTAGATGATAGCCAAGTAACAATGTGTGCATTCAAGTTTGCATGTTGGTGTTATTTACCATGTAGTTTCTTGGACATTGTTACATGCACATCACAATTATAAAGCAATGAAGTCTAGTTCCATGGTGGGGAAATACATTACTCTATGAAGAGGAAGGTAGAGTGGAAAACAAACTTCAGAAGTGTGCTGTGTGCTTTCACATAATATACTACTATATTTATTCTGCACAAGGATTCTAGGAAGTTAAGTGGAGTTTTTCTTACTTATGGATAAAGAAACAGAAACTCAACAGGGCTGACTATGATTTGCCCAAGGCCACATACTAGTAAATGATGGCATCTATATTTGTCCTCAAATCTGGCTTCAGCTCCAGGAATGTTATTACACCAACAGCTGTTTCTCCATGGTGTTAACTTGCTTATGCATTTTTAATCCAAAATCACAATATCCGGATAGTTATGAATGAAATTTATACATATACTACAACGATTTAAATTTTATATAAATAATATGTAGTTTGTGTGTGGAAGAGCTATATCTAATTTTGGAATTTTTTCCTTGAGTTTCTTGGGCAACACTGTGAAAGAAATTTTACTACATTTTTTTATGTTACAAATACCAGCAATTTGCAATTATGTGTGTTGTAAGTAATCAGTTGTGATTTTAAATGTGAACAAATGCAGGAATAAATATTGTGCATAATGCCTATGAAGTCCCTTCCTTCATATGAAGGTATTCAAGATTTCCTCATTTCTTTCAAGGTATGTTAATTTTGTATTAATAAGGGACCTTTGACCTTCTCAATTTCCAGCTTGTAACTGTTATGTCCACTAAGTGCTGACTTCAAACAAATCCTCCTATTTTTGTGAGATTGCTCCACTGCTTCTGACTATGGGTTTCAAGGGTCATTTCATTTTCCCATTGCCCACAGGTTGATGCCTACCCCAGTGTTTCTTTCCTTGTCTCTTTACCCACTCATCCCATGTAAAACTTTAAAAATTATTTTTGCTGTTTTCGAAACATTCCATGTACCTTTACATACAGTCCTAATACAGTTCTTTATCACTGTAATGTTGCTGTTTGTACATCTGCATCTCTGAGGCTATGGTTGTCTGAAAGGACTGTGCTTCCCCTTTAGTATGTGCTCAGATGCTTATTAAATGAGTGAATATAGGCAGTGAGATATAAAATTATATGCTTACTGCTTTTATTGCTGTAGTTTCACATTCACTGGTTTCTCTGGGCTCATGATTAGAGACATTTGCTGATTGGTCTGTTAATGAGTTACGTGATGATGGTGAAAAATGAATGGGTGAATCTCAGAAGAGCTTGCAGGATACTTCCATGATCCTTCCCAAAGTCTCTGAGATTGAAGAAGCCTCTTGTTCAAATTTTTTTTTTTGAGCGGATGAATCTAAGTGATTCATTGTACTGAAGTTCTAGTCAGAAGTCTTCATCAAATGATAACATTTCACTAAATGTATGATCTTATTTTCAATGAAGAACAAAGACATAGATTCTACTATTTTTAAAATCACTTCAGTAATTAGATGTATTCTTTAAAAACATTAATTTTGTATAAATAGAAGCCAAATTTTTGACCATATAATTTTCCTTTTGGGATACCATTCTTGATCCAGTGTCCAAGTTTACAACTAAGTATCTGACTTTGAGAGGACTTTGCCTCATTTGTGCAAAAATCACTCTTGTCCTGACGTCCTAGCTCTGTGCACTCTTCTTTCTTTAGGAATTGCATGCCCACAGCAGACCTTTGAGATACTGCTTATCAACCCTCCATTTTGGTTCTGTGGGCTAGAGAGTAATGTTAGTAGAAAATGAGAGTTGATGATGCTTGAAAGAAACTGGGTCTGCTTGCCGGCCCTTGGCAAATGTCCTGGTGTTTTGGATAGGGGTCTTTGACTGCAAACAACAGGAACCGAGTTCACTTAGTCATGTCATCCAAATAACTGCTTCCAGGATGAGGATTTATTGGAAGTGTATCAGTAAGCTCAGAGAATCAATAGAAAACCAAACCACTAGGCCTTGGTAAAGGACAGTAGCTAGTTGAGCACTTGAAGTTTGGGTAAACTTGGTAGATTTGGAAAATTCTAAGTTAACGCTCTGCATTTCAGCTCCAGAAGTTGTTAGTGTTAGTCTTAATGTTTCTGCACAAGTTTTAGTTTCTAGGGAGAGAGTTACTATTCCAACTCTGGTCACCATCACCCTTGAATCAGTGTTGGACTACATCCAGTAAGGGTAGGAGGCAGGTCCCTGTTACCTTAAGAATGAGGTGTTGATGCTGGGCAGATGAGAACCCCAGGCTTCCCCCACCACCTAATGATGAGTGGATATCTGTGTGCTTTGTGAGAACATGACTGACACCTCTGAAGTCTGCTATGCTCTTCCCCTTCTTGACTAGTTCTTGTGATGGGAGGATTGCAGTTCTATAAAAAATTCACTAGCAGTTCTCATACAGATTAATTTAAATGGGGAATGGCGATACTTTCTCATTGACTTTAGGTAGATAAAGAATCTGGCATGGAGCAAACGTGAGAATGGAATTCCTTCAATCCTCTTGAAGGGAGTGGTGGTAGGTGCTGGCACCTGGTTTAAGGACTGATGTCTGAAGAGCTGTCAATCGGATAATCTTAATGAGCCCTCATTACACTAAAACTTTAGTTTGTTAGAGAAGGAACCAGCTTATGATTGATACTGGAAATCATAAGTGATGATGGATCAGAATTGAAGTTGACACTAATTCACCTCTCTGTGGAGCAAAAGTCAAGATTATATATAAAATCCAGTAATTTCATTTTCACATATAAAGATGATCTCATCATTTCTGTTAAGACTGTAACACTTAAAAAAAGAGGGAAAAATAAAAATTTTGCCACCTGACATCTCAAGATTATTTTTTTAATCCTAAAAGTGAAGGCTCATTAAATTCTCAAGTTATCAGGGAATGTTGACAGAAACTCTGGTTTGAGATTTATTATAAAATTTATTTTAATTAAAAACTCATGTGCCTTCCACATACCACATCATATTGTTTTTAAAATGTGTATGTGCTTGAAGCGCATGATACAGTTTAAAAATGTAGGATCATAGAAAGCCCAGAAAAATGCTAATTGTTTACTAAGTCATAAAAGAACTTAAAAGCTATTCAAAATTTTTAATCTTAAGCCTTCTTTGTATATAGGGATTAAAAACACTATCATTTCCCAATTTATGATTTCATGTATATAATCTCTCTTAATCCTCACAAAACCAAATGAGCCTGCATTATCTCCTTTTACAGGTGAGAAGCTGGCAGTTAAATAACTTTCCTTAGGTTACATAGCTGGCGAGTTGTAGAGCTTTTACCAAAGATCATGCCCTTAACTACCACGTACACATAGACATTGCTAGCCCTGCGAATCATTTTGAGGAAAGACATTGGGAGTTTCTTTTCCCAGAGCCTGTCTACTTACCCGCAGTTACCTGACAACTTATTTATGTTCAGACCCTGTTCACGTGTGTTACATTATCCATCATCTTGTGCTTCTGTGTGCTGTGAATGTGGCAGCAGTTCCTGTGTTGCAGTAGAGTGCCTTGTGAAGCCTTCATCCCTTTAAGTCTTAGAGCAGCCCAAAAGCCTGTCATGTTGAATTCAGCAAGATTACTTTTTGTATAACAAAGCTGAGTGTTGCTTTCTAGGTGAAAAATAATTAAATACTTTTAAAGAATGTATTTGATTAACAGGAAGCTGATCTGTGTAAATTAATTATAACTATAATGATGTCACAGCCTTGTCTTTTGTTATTAACTAAATAATTGACCAGAAGTTTGGAAGTTCATTGTAACTGACAGTGGTTTGACCTTGTGTGTTGTCTAGAAGTGAAACATGCACAGTGCATGTAAATGGCAGTTTGTTCATTGAGCTGCATGTGTTGTCAGGGCATCTCATCTTTTGGGTTCTTATTTTTACTCCTCCCTTCTTTGCTGAAGTCGGTGTATATGAAATAAATGTTACTCTGATTTATCTCACTAAAAGCATCCAGTCAAACACAAATGTTGTCTGTTCTTGACTAATTATCATCAGACATGAAAACTTGGCACCTTTAGGACATATAGTCAAGTAAACAAATGCCAAAATTAAATGAATCTTGATTTTAAATTCTGCGTGAAGGAAGGTAAAGCAACTTTTGGTGTAGAGAAAACATAAAGGAGAAGAGTAGGGGCACATTTGACAGGCTGAGAGAGAATCTGTCCCCTCTTATTCTGACTTGTCCAGGAAAATCCAGAGCATGTAGTATTTGAAATATTTGAGTGATGAGAGCCTCTAAACTTTGGCGAGTTTTATTAAAGAAATGGGATTGTAGGAGTAAAACATGGAGGGGAAGTGGGATAATGATGACTGACACCCAGCAGTTCCTAGATGCAGGCTGTCTCCCCCCGACACACACTTCATGCTAGTGGCATGGCCTGTTCTGCTAGAATGTGACAGAAGCATTTCTGAAATCACCAGACTATGCAAAATCATGCATAAAAACCACAGAGCTTTGGGGGCAAATGGTGTTAGGTGCAGAACACTCAAAAACCTTGTCAGTGACACACACACACACACACACACACACACAAGATTGGAACCTAATAAAATGGTAGTTTTACATGTTAAATGGTTAAGAAATACCTAAATACTACAACAAATATGGTACCTTAGCTTCAAAAAGTCCTGAACCTTGTGGAAGTGGTTGTCAGGATTCCAGCTTGTGAATTATTGTCTAGTGATGGAAGGAGGGTTATCTGGAATTGGATGGCCAACCATAACTGCAGATGTGTGTGGATGTAATTCATAATAGACCCTGTGAACTCAGGTAGCTGGTAGACTTCTGAGGTGTGTAAATGTGTACATTGCATGAATTTCTGTCCCGCTTGCTTCAGCTGAGCACAGTTTTCTGCACTCACCTAGTGCTTATTGCTGATGAAATTGTGCATAATCAAACGTGAAATTTTCATTATGCTCAAATTGTTCCTTGATATATTAATTGCATTTGAAACTGCAAATTTGCTAGTTTCAAAACAAGTACCGTAGCAGAACTGACTGGATTAATTCACTTACACTTCCCTAATGTAGCTCATAGCTCCATGCTAATAGCACATTCATGCTGTTTCCACTCTTTAAAATATCTTTCTTTCTTTTACCCATTTTTTTAATCTTTCAAAGCCTGGTGCATGTGAGAAGTTTCCCTAAGATATTCCTGAATTGGATTGTCTTAATATTTTCTGCATTGGCACATATTTCTATATTTGCCCATTTCCAAAGTGTTGGTTTTAGAAGTGACATAAGGTATGCTAGTAGTAAAGTAGGAAAAAAAAAACAACCAAATGTCTGAGTAGCTCTAAGCAGAAAAAAGCACACTTGTTTATTAGGTGAAATTAAGCTTTTTCTAGCTTGGGTGTGATTGATTTTGCGCAAAGAAGAGCAAATTTGGATGGTGTTTTACAGCAACGTGAAGATGATTTCCATGTGGCAGCCCTTTGGATGACACACATGTTAACGTCTTTAATGATATTAAGGTGCATTTCTATAAAAGTCATTCTTCAAAGGCAAAGTGGCATAATCTGACCATGCAACTAGTGATCCTTTATGTGAGTAATTCTTAAAAGATGGAGAAGCTGTTTTTGCTTCTTTGTGGCTTCCCTCCCGTGTTAAACCTTACTTCACAGGTCAGGGCCTGGGGGTGAAAGAATTCCAAGCAGGGCACACTTCATACCCCACGTCAGAGCCCCCACTTTGCAGAGTCCTTGCTAGTTGGATGCCTGGCCCTGGTGGGAGAAATTCAGAGCAGGCACAGAGGCGTTTGTTCCTGTTGTACAGAAAATATGTAACAAATTAAGAAAAGTGACATTCGGATTATTATTACTTTTTTGTTTCTATGTTGATTTTAAAAATGGATTCTTTGTTGTTTTATCTATGACCTGACCATGGTAACAATTAACACAAGAAGTGGGGTATTTAAACATTACTTTGTATTACTCTCTTAAATGTGGATCTACAAATTGACTTGTATCAGGAAACAATTCCAGTTGAGAGAATAAAAGTTTTACATAGTGAGGTTTTCTATGTTTGAAATATTTTCAATATGAATATACATTTTGATATATTTAATGGGAATCACCAACTGTCCTTTCTTGGAAAAGTCTTTATGCTGAGATTATGTCCTCCCTACTTCTTTGGGTAGGTAAAGTGTGATATCTGTTATTAAAAAAACTGTGGGGTGACCTCCTGTTTCAGCTCTGACATCTAAAGAGCTTAGAAGTTGGCATCCCTGTCCTCCTAACAAGAAAAAATCCAAACAAAGTCAAGACTTTTCTTAGAGCCACAAGACAATTGAGGTCAAGGCACACTGTCACCCCAAAATCTGGAGAGGCAGATTTATTTCAAGAATCACAGCCAAGTTAATATAGGAGGGGAAAAAACTCTTTTTTTTTTTCCTACAGTCCTAGGTTCTTTGGCGGGGGCCCTGTGAACTGGACAGACGAAAGACAAATGGACAAGAGAAAAAGGAACAAGTTTATTAACATGTGTGTCATACATGCATGTAGGAGTACCTAGGAACAAATAACGCAAAGGGACAGTTAGAATTTGGACTTTTATAGCATCTTAGCAAAAGTGCAATGCATTTTTAGAGAAGTGACAAGACAAAAGAATACGGCTTTGAGTTCCTAGGGCAGCCGATAGTAGGAAGGCAAATGTGGGGGGGAACTGGTGAGAGATACGGGTTCATTTGTAAAGTTTGTTATGTGGATCCCTCTGGTGCTGCATCTAAGTTTGTCTCTAGTGATTAAGTTTTGTCCTTCAAAGACAAAAGAGGAGAGAGGAACACCTTTGCAAATTTTACGTGAAGAGATAGCCAGAGAACTTTTCCTGTATCTGCTTCCTCTCAATTGCCTTCGGCTCAAAATAACCCTCATGTCAAGTGACATGGTTTGGGGTGGCTCATTCTGTTCCCCTGCATTCAGCCTACCTGAAACCGAAGCCGCTGGAGGCAGTAACTGGTTGGAACATTTAAATGGTGATTTTGACAAATTGCTGGATCCTGAGTGTAGAAACTCTCAACTTGTCTGCGCACAAACCTGACTCACACTTTATTTTAATAATAAGGACTCTGGAGCCCAATTATCTTGGCTAAAATCTCAGGTCTTCTGTAAAATGGGAAAATAATAGTATTTGCTTCATAAAGTTTCAGTGATTGAAGGGGATATGTCAAATGACAAAACTAAAACAATTTAGTAATGTGGTTGATTTCCTCCTGGGATGGGGGAGTGTAGTGCCTAACCAGCATGGAGCACTCTTCCCTGAGGAATTCTGGGCAAGAGTGAGTTTTATAGGATGTTAAAAGATGCAATGTGGAAACAGGGCATGATTGGGTAGAAGATGGGGGCTTTCCTTGCAAGGCTAACAGGCCTGTTTCCTAGGGTAAGGTGAGGTAGCTAACGCTCAGTGGAGGACTGTGATTTGTGTTGGTTTCCTTGACAGTGAGGCACTTGCCTAAGTACAGGCTGATTCAGGTTTGGGTTTGTGATGGAGGCACAGCCACCAGGGCGGGCTCCCTTCTGTGGGTTCTGATATCATTAAGAATGAACTTTATTAGGTAAGAGCATACCTGTACGGCTTCAGAGCAGTACAACCAAAGGTGAAGTAGTAATATGTATATGTAACTTTAGCCAATGATTTGATTTTTCTTTTAGACTGTTATTTTGGAAAAACTATAAATCAGTGGCAAATGGGTGTTTCTGTATAAGGCATTGAAATAGCAGCTAAGATTAATGAGTGTCTATTCTGTGGCATTATTCTAAGTACGTTGGTATTTTAAGTCATTTAATCTTTACAGGGATTCTAGGATCAGGTTTAGCTATTAGTATTATTACCCCATTTTAAGTAGCAGGAGACTGAGGCTTAGGTTAAGTGACTTGCACAAGTTCACTCAGCTCTTAAAGCTTAAACCAGCCAATGGAACTGATTTGGACTCCAGAGTGTGTGCTCTCAAACCCCAAGGTACCCTCAAAACATGGTTTGGAGGAGATGATAAAAGGCCTCTGGGGACATGCCGTTGGCAGTGGTGGACCGTTCTGTGCAGAATGTGTTGCGGGAGGTCCATGAGCACCGGCATGGTCAGGGAGCCTGTCAGGAGGAGGCAGAACAGGAGCTGGCTTGGAAGGTTGGGGAGGAATTGAAGGGGTTGGGAGGCCTGTGAGAGATGCGTCTTGGGTTAGGGAGTGATGCTGGCAGGGCAGCCAGGCCCTGCCCATGCCCCCATGCCCTCAGCGCCTCTGAAGTGAAGGCAGACCCCTCACCCTGTGAGGGGTAGCACTGGGGTGTGTCTGTACTACGCTCTAGAGTTCCCAGGGAGATGCTGCCTTGGTCGCCCATAGCAACTCTCTTGCAGACATTTTTGGCTGCCTTGCCTGCTGTGTCTTGCTTCCCCACTGTCCTGTCAATGTATTTGTTGCCTCCCAAATCAATTACTTGCAGAGACCCTTGTCTCAGTGTATGCTTCTGGGGAATCCAGACTAAATAATGCATAATAATACCAAGGGCAAATAGCTTTATTCATCAAGGGTATGCTAATTGAGCCCTCATACCAGCCCATTTTACAGATGGAGAGACTGAGACATGGATTGGTGAGGTGACTTGCCCAAGATAACTAACATAGCAAATCAGTAGAGCACCAAGTAATCCCATTCAAGTCAGCCATCCTACCACTGCTTGCTCTGAGCAAAGACCTAGAGACAGACATGATCATAGGAGAGTAATAGAAAATAAGGGTAAGTACTCAGTGTTTGAATTACTGGGGCTTCCAGGGAGCCTTTCAGCAAGGGTCTCCTATTCTGCCATGACAGAGCATCTCAAAGGATTTCTTTCTTCTAGCAGCTGCTTGGGTTGGATTTATGAAATCAGAATGTCCCCACCTAATATGGACTTTTGCACTTTGGTAATTTTCCCAGAGTTACTACTGGGAGGTGCAGAGGATTAAGGCCTGGCTGCGCTGCTAAGGTGCCACCCTCCTGGTCTTGTACATGGACGTGCATGATTCTGGGCAGAATCTACAGGGGACCTTTGCACTCCCTTTCCTTATGTTCTTATCCCTGAGAAATCTAAGAGGCCCTGTGCCCATGTATGATATTCTGAATGCCCCCCTGGTCCAGTGAGAATGTCTGAGGGCCACCCAGCAAATGGGCAACAGTAAATGAATAAAAGTGCCTGTGGGCATGAAAGGACTCCAATTTACTACAGAATCACCTGTCAGACTTTTCTGGTGACCATGGAAGAAGAAAAGTTGGCCCTTGAACAATATAGGTTTGAATTGCGCAGACCCACTTATTCAAGGATAGTTGTCAATAGATATGTTGGAAAATTTTTGGAGATTTGTAACAATTTCAGAAAAAACATTTCCCTTCTGCAGCTTATTTTATTGTAGGATCAAAGTATGTAATGCATACAATATAAAAATATGTGCTAATGAACTTGATATTATGGATAAGGCCTCTGGTCAACAGTATGCTACTATTAGTAGTTAAGGTTTTGGAGAATTAAAAGTTGTATGCAGATTTTCAACTGCATAGGGGGTTGTTGCCCCAACCCCTGTGTGTTCAGGGATCCACTGTATTTTATTTGCATTTCTCTAAATCTGCATCCTTAGTCTTCCTATAGGGGTGAAGCACTGTTGCCTCTCTCATTATATGCAGGGAATAATCAAAGCAACTTCTAACTCCTTTGAAACAAGAAACCATGTGTGCACTTTGTCTTTTTCTTTCTCTGAGCCTAATAACTCATCTGTTGACTGATCACATTACTGACCTTGTGAAAACTTAGCCTCTTCCCAGCTAAACTTACTTCCGTCAGGCAGAAACTGACATTTCTTTCTGTCTGCCTCTGTGCATCTCTCTGTCTCTTTCTCCATCTGTGCCTCCTGTCTGTGTTAGGATGCATGTGTTTGGGGAGAACAGTTCAGTCTTCAGACTAGGCTTAAACTTTCTGAGTTTCACATGCTGCAGGAAAAATGGATCCTTGAAGAGGCTGATGCTCTTGGACATTCAGGACTCCAAAGCAAAGAGCAGAACCAGGATGAGTAGAGCTAGGACAGCTGGCAGAAGCAGGAGAGGAAATGCTGTGTTACTGGCGAATAGTTTCTCCAGTTTGTTTTAATCCTCCGGAAACCCCAGAGATTGCTCACCACTACCTTGTCTTTTCCCTTCATTTGACAAAGTTCCTAGTCCCTTGGAATGTATTAATTGTGAATCCTAATTTCCTTTACTCTATGTAATTAAACTGACTTACATACACTCCGAGTTTTGTTGTTGAAACTAGTTTAGAGAACTTTCTAAATGTGCAACTCCTTTCCTGAGTATTTTGCCTTTACCTAGAACCAGTTTATTTTTCTCCCAAACCAGCACCAGACTGGAGCTCCCAGAGGCCTTTTCATAGGTCTGATGGCATGTGACCTGTGATTCTCCATTCTAGAGCCAGAGAGGATGAATGATCTTGATTACCAAGTTTCCTAGGAGAGCCTTGCCCCAGTTTTGAAGCCCCGAGGCCCAAATTTCATTTTATGAGTGTCTTTGTGACCAAGGTCACTAAGTCAAATGAGACAGTGGAGGAGTGCTGGACTGTGCTGGACAGTGAGGGCAAGACAGACAGCACAGAGACCACAGTAACCCATCCAGAAGCAGACGGCAGTCCTAGAGATGATCCAGAATCACTCACACCTTAAGCCCTGGATGATGACTTCCACCCTTAGCCAGTCCTCAGCATGGTAGAAAAACTTGGCTTTTGTTGTGGTAGTGTTGGTGGGTTTTTGTTTGCTTTTAGCTTCTAGTTCTTAGGCTTTTCTATCCTCCTCCTTAGTGTCAGGGCCTGGGTGGAAGCTGAGGTCTTCTGTTTAATCTACATAATTCTGTAGCTCTAGGCTGAAGGGGGTTTCAGCACTGGGCAGCTTCACTCTGGATTTGGTGAGACTGAAAAATGACAATGGAACTTTGGGGGTAAAAAAGGGCTTATACGAAGCTTTATTCTCACAGTGGCAGGTCAAGCACTAGAATCTCACCCACCTCCAGCACAGTCTGCAAGTAGCAAGTGTGTCTCTGTCTCTGCCTTTGCTCCAGGCTCTGTCTCTGCTCCAGGCTATGCTCTCCTCCTAGAACCTGGCAGAGCTCTTTCTATAGCAACACAGACAATAATGACTTATTGCCAACAGTGTGCAAACATGCACCTGCTCAGTAGGCTAAGTGTTACATCACTGCAGGTACACAGTGGGTGAGTAGGTTAGGATCAGGTGAGGATCCTGGCCATGGAACTTCCATTTTCCCTACAACTTCCTACTGTGCCATTTGTCGTCTTGGGTAAAGTTGCTCTAACCTTGGCCATAAGGATTCTGAATCAATCTTATTACCTCCTGTATATTGTTAGAATCCATAGGCTAGAACTAACTGATTATTAAGTCCTGACTTGACCATTTCTTTTGGTCATTTCCTCTGTTGCCTTGGGCATGTATTCCTATGGCTTAGAATAGATAATTGTATCATTTGAAATCACTTTCTGTATTTAAGCTTCTCTTTTCATAGCTACCACCTTAATTTTGCCTCAGTAATTTTTGTGTCTATGAAATAAATTTTATTAAAATGCCTATATGCAGTGGCTCCAGAAATCCTGGTGGCTGTAGAATTTCTGTATCTATGGGACTCAGAAGTAGAAATCTGGCTGTAAGTGGGGGAGTGGGGGCAAATGGCTAGGGGACTTGCCTTGAAGCCGAGTTTTGTACAGCAAGCACACTGTTTTTAGTTAGATTGTGTGTTAATCTGGGGTACTTGTGGGGAGATGGACCACAAAGTCTTATCTCTCTCCCACCATGGGCACTGTCTACATATTTCCAGGACTAAGCAGGTCTTACCTGTTTTTCTCAACCTTGCCCATAAACCCTCTGCCCTCAGCAACTTTACTGTTTGTGTCCCATAATTTCATCACATTGGTTTGTTTTCTAGGAATTTTACTTTAAGATGCCTATTTACTTCTTTGGAGAGCTTAAAAATGTAATTCTCCCCTTATAATAATTTTTTTCTAAAATAGATATTATACATCAGTGGGGCTCATTGCCACAAGCATTATCTAACCTAAAATGTATTGCTTTACCTTATATCTTTTTGTAAGATCTTATTTTTCATAAAATAAAGTCCTTTGCTAAATGGTAAGTATTGGAATCCTTCAATCACTTTTTTCTAACATTATTACTTAAATTAGTTGTAATAAAATTTTACACCATATAAGTGACTTTGAACTAAAAATGAAACATTGTTTTAGTCCCTTTTAGAATTCTAAACACATTCTCTCAAACTTGAGCTTACTGTCCAAGTAAATTTATGTGAAAGAAAAGTATCTGCTATCTGAAGGACTTCTAGTCCAGTATGTTAAGGCAAAATATATTGGCTGTGAAGCAGAATTTGAATTATTTCCTGGCCTGCTTCAGGATCACAGCCTAGAATTTTGAAAGATTCTTATTTAACCATTTGTAGATACTCAAGACATTTTCTATATGCTGTGGGAGTGCAGACTTTGGCTTACCTGAGTGATGGACACACATCAACAGTAGCTGCATATAGTAGGGTTTCAGTTATGAGAGGCAGAGGGTTGAAGGGCTTGCCAGATAAGCAGCACTGTCTGGAGGGAAGAGCTAGATGTGAGTCCCTATAGCTGAGTTTATGAGCATCAAAATCTTTTCATTAAATTGGGCAGCTATGTTTGGAATGGTCAGGCTTAAAACAAGAACTATAGCATCTGTGTGAAGTTCACTTTGGTGACCTCTGGTGGTGAAAGCGCCCCACGTGACTACCTATGGAGCTGGCCATACTTATTAAGCACCTTGGACAGAGAAACCCAAGGGCTATAATCTGAACATTCCCAGAAAGTTTCAAGGGCAGAAGCTACTTCTCATATAGTCAATTCTGTAGAATAGGAGAATGGGTAACAGGACAGTTAAGTGATTTTTTTCAGCAAGTGCTGGGTAGACCAGCTAGTAGATAACATAGAACTAATTTTGTCTCTGTAGGATTGTGAGAATGAAATGAAATGAAATAAAACAAAGTATGCATAACTACTTTGTAAACTATAAATAATTGCATTTGTATTCGTTATTATTGAAGGAGGTTTGTAAATATTATTTGAATATTTACCTTGAAACCTAGGCTGAAAAACTTGAAATTAATCAGATGTAATGATAAAGATTGAATATCAGGTAGTATTTATATAGTGCTTATTATGTCTCATACATTGTTCTATGTGTATTATGTATATTAACTCATCAGTAAGAAAAAGGTCTTATTACTATTTAGTATCTGTTTGATAATGAATAAACTTAGATATAGATTGATTGATAACTTGACTGAGGTCATACAGTTTCAAACAATTGAGCAGGATTTGAACCCAGGCCAGTAGGCTTCAGAGGCCATTCTGTTAACCATGATATTATTCAGTCTTATGATGATATAGTACAGAGAGACATTATATGAGAAAATGTGATGGATCAGGGATAGGTGATGACATGAGGAATTTGGATCTAAGCAAATAAAGTCAGTCATATTAGGGGAAAAGTGACCAGTGATAAGTGCTTGACCTTTGATGGTGTCTGTCACCACATAACATATGCCCTTATTAATGGCTGCTTACTTGCCGGGACCATCCTTTTACTTCTTACGTTGCTTTAGTGTCTTAAATCCTAAGTCCCCAGAGGTCAAGTCTTCTGCCTTCCACTCAGATGGCACTTGTACTTAAGATACATTGTCCCATTAAGTATGGAAAATTTTGTATTTGTTTTCATTTGGAGAGATGGTACACAAGGAAACAAGGAAGGAGGAGCTCTTGTGTCTTGAAAGCATCTACATCTAGTAGCTTAAGGTCAGAAAGGTTTAGTCAGTTGGCATTCTGGAAACAGTCTAGTGGTTGTGTAGATCCAGGTGAGGCAGTTTCCCATGTGTTATGATGATGGGGTATATGAGCTGGGGACCACCATGTAAATAGTCCCAGCAGCTTTCAAAAGGGGAAGGTGCTCTCAGTTCCAAGTTTCTTCTGGAACAGAGTCCAAGTTGTAGATATTTCTATAAATAGATACTGGAATATAATTACTGAGAGTGTCACAATATTCATAGAGACTAGATTCCCATTATCCTCTTAATATAATTTGATTTCAGTTTTCATTTTTTATTCATGAAGTCAGTTTTCATTCATTTGATTGTCTTCAATTTTTTTGTGTGTCTCTCTGCCTTTAATGTGAAATAAGAAAACAGAGAGACCTACTCTGATTCCCTTTTGTTTTATCATGAATGTAGCTCATGAAGCCATTGAACAGATTTAAATGGCCAGAAGAATTTGTCATTAGGTGCAACTTGTCAATAAATGATTATAATACACTGATAAAAAGTCCACAGTGTACCCCCAGAATTTTTCATCTACTTAATCAACTCAGGTAGGTGATACATTCTGGTCAGTTGAACACAGTGTAATGATATGAAGGCACACCATCTGCTCTTACATTTAATATTTCAATATTAAGTTTTAAAAGCATACTTTACATGTTATTCATATAACTGTCTATTGCATTTAACAACCTTATATTACCTATAGGCTATGTAAGCCTTTTGAAATGCATTCACATATTTGAAAAGAGGAAACAACTTACTTTGCAAGTATTTAGGTAATAAATCCTTGTTTTTTACTAAAGGCAAATACATATTTTACTATGGCATTTTCTTATTTTCAAAAATATCTTTAAAATATGCATTTCTGTAATTGGGCTATTTTGGGGCCTAAGAGAGCTAATACCGTTAGGAAATATAGAATTAGGCTAACAAATTTACGAGAAGAACAAAATCTTTTTTTATTATTGGACTATACTGAGGAGTTCTCATTTATTGGCCCAATAGTAACAAATAGAGAAAACAGTTTCTTTATGTTTGGATTATATAAGCCATGAATGATGCAATTCCTGAGAGAGTTCCAGAAGTAAGAAGAAATGGTCCAGTTCAGTTCATTCCTTGAGAAAACAGATTTACTAAAACAGAATAAGAGAAAAAAAACGCATCTAATGTTTTGTGTATATTTTGACCAAGTTTATGTGGTAATTATGATATGCTAATTTCTTAACCAGCTTTTGTAATTTAAAAAGCAGAGGAAATTTGTAATGTTTAGCATGAACAATCTGGTATATCCATTATATTTTTGTTTTGTTTGAAGCAGTAAAGCATACTAACCCACCATTTCTTTCAGAACAATTTTGTAATATTTATAGTCCAGTGTGTTAAAATACATTCACTTTCAGTACATCACATCACAGGAGATTATAGTGTTAAAATCCTGGCAATTTAACCAGGATAATTTATCTGTGGTTTCATCATTGTTTCTGAAGGTCTCTTTTGACCTGAGCTTGTTAAACTATTCTTTGGAGAGAGAGACAGACAGGCAGAAACTGCGCATGTGTATATGTGCATGCTTGTTCATATGCTGTGTGCACCCACGTACATGCATGTTTGTATTATGTTTTAAGGAATGAAAATTAAGATCAGCATCATAAGTCAATAGGGAAATGCAAATCGGTAACACCTCACATCCACTCTGATGGCTATAATTAAAAAAAAGGTGGATTAAAAACAAGTACTGTTAAGAATGTGAAGAAATTGGAACCTTTATACACTACTGGAGGGAATTTAAATGGTGCAGAAATTTGGAAGACTGCTTGGCGGTTCCTCAGACAGTTAAACATAGACTTACTGTCTGACCAGCAATTCTATTCCAAGGTGTGTGTCCAAGAAAACCAAAAATGTGTTCCTACAAAAAAAATTGTACATAAATGTACATAGCAGCATTATTCATCATATCCAAAAAGTGGAAACAACCCAAATGTCCATCAACGAAGGAGAGGATAAACACAGGGTACTTTATGTAAGCAGTTGAATACTATTGGGCTATAAAAAAGGAACTGCTAAGTATTGATACTTGCTATAACAAGGATGAACTTGAAAATCTTATTCTAAGTGAAAGAAGTCAGACAAAAAAGTCCATATTTTGTATGATTCCAGGTACATGAAATGTTCAGAGTAGACAAATCCATAGAGATAGAAAGTAGATTAGCCGTTGCCAAGTCCCGGGAGAAGAGGGCACAGACTGCTAATGGTGCAGGGTTTCATTTTGGGGTGATGAAAATGTTCTAGATTCGACAGTGGCGATGATTTCACAACTTTGTGAATACACTCAAAACCACTGAATTGTACACTTTAACAGAGTGAATTTATGGTACGTGAATTACATCGCAATTTAAAAAAAACAAGTTTAAGCATCTGGAAAGTCAGGCACTTGCGAAGTGCTGAACCTGAGTGATAGCAGACCTTTGATAAATACTTGCCAAGTGACTTGAGCAAAGCTATATTCTCCCCTATGATTTTCTAGAAAATATACTTAAAACATATGAGACTGTTAAATGAAATTTACTGAAGGCATGACAACAGTAGTAATGACATGGCATTCACCTATCTTAAATATGTAGTGATACACCTTATTTTGAGTCTTAGAGAAAAACCTCACACAGTTTTAAAAGATTTCAGTGAAGAATTTTAAGATCTGATGCACATGGAAGTGGTATGGAAGGCTGTTTTCAGAATAGCGTTCAGTTATTCCCATTAAGATCATATAGGTTCTTTCTTGTGAAAGTGATTTGGTCACTATCTGATGCCAAATTGGGAATATAATTTATAAGTGGTATATAGTCCTACAGTTTAATGGTCTGAATTCTTCTTGAAAGTTTAAAGTGAAAATTGAGATATATACCACCCTGGTAAATGATAATGATGAAGTATTTTCTGCTTTGTAAGTAGTTGAAAATCACCATAATTAGTTTCCTTCCCCTTTTTATAAAACTCCTTTCTCTCCCTCTGGAGACATGTTGTTTTTCCCAAGTTATAAATTCAGTTTCTTTTGTTTATTCTAGCCACTAGTTTTTTCTTATTACATACCTGTTTAATTTTTAATTTCTCATTAAAAGTAAATATGGCTAATTTTCCTATCAATATTTTAAGAAGTCTTCCATTTCTCTCTGTCACAACCTTGATATAGTGCTGTCTAGTATGTATTACTACATAATTAAAATGCCATTTTTTATCAAATGGTTCTGGCAAAGCAGTCTATTAATACATTTTAAATGAATCAGAGATTTATTTCTGTAAAGTTAAGATGAATGTTATTATAAACACTGTTCTGGAATTAAAAATTGTTAAGTGGAATAATTATGTATAGGGCTATGGAGAAGGTTGCTACAATTGTAGAAAAAATATTTAGAGATGAATATATCATAGGTATTTAGACTTTTTTAGTACATCTCATTTATTTGTATAATATATGTATATTAAAAATACTATTCTTGAGCCATTGGGCAAAAAGCTTATTAATCACTGGCAATATGCCAGTCACTGTGCTTTGCTCTGGGTATTAAGTGGTGATTAAAATGGCCAAGGTAATTCTGCCCTCAGCCATTTCTGCTGCCACCATGGAGCTCCTGAAATGGGAGCACCTGTGTCCATGGAACACAGTGACTGAAGCCAAGACCAGGAGACATGTGGCCAGAGGATGACCACAGGCGTGTAGCTACGGCAAAGAGTTTGGACTTTATTCCAACTGTAACAATAGGCTATTTAAGGCTTACTGCAGGGGATCCAACTTCACTTTATAAGATGATTCTGTGCAGTGGTAGAAAATGGTTGGTATGTAGAAGAGGAGAAGCAGAGAATCCAGCTAGGGACTGTGTTGTCATCCAGGCAACTAATGATGGTGGCTTAGGTTAGAGTAGTGGCTCTAGAGCTAGAAAAAAGTAGATTGGTACAAACTGTTTGGAAGGACTAACAAAGTGTGTTGGGTGGGATTGGGGGGTAGTGGGGTGATGAGGGCAAAGGATGTGTCAAGGATATTTTCTGCATCTCTGACTCGAATAGCTGGGTAGCTGGAGATCCTGTTTCTTGAAGTGGGAGCATGGGAGGAGGAGCAGAATTGGAAGGGGTGGTCCGGTGCTCCACCTGGGGCATGTTGAGTGTGTGGGAAGGGATGTGTTTCTAAGGTAGAGAGGTGCAGGAACTAGCCTGCTCTTCCTTATACTGTGGTGACTGGTTTATGATCTGGGCCCAAGTTAGGATAAATAAATCACTTCCAAAACCAAACACATTGCCCCAGTTTCTAGCTTAAAAATAAGTTGCTATAATGGGTCATGCCTCTGTGGTCTCTGTTATAGCTTAGCACTCTAAAAATCTGGATGTATTTGATGGGCAGGACAAAATGATATTTATTTCAGAGTCAATGCTCGTTTATTACAGTCCCTTCTCTTTGTTGTTCTTAGAACTGTGTCCACCTGGCCCACAAAGACAGGTTATAGATTTGCTCTTCGAATGGACCATTGGGATTTTCTGTTGCCTTGTTACAGGCTGCATCCCTCACCTTGGATGGCTGACTTGATAACTTCTTAGGAAGCAAACTGGGCCATAGAGTCGATATGAAATAGTACTATTTCTCTTTGCTACTTAAAATTCAAACTTACGTTGCACCTACACTGATATCCTAGTAGCCTTTGTGGAAGTGGAGCCCAGAATATATGATGCACTTCACATGTTGGTTATGGTTATATCTGCTTTCACATTAAGTATACACTTGTTGAGAAGATGAGCCACATCATTTATTTATCTTTTGATTTTCTGCAGCCAATATTTTTATTTCATTCAGCAAATAGAAACAAGCCATTTAGGGGCTGGGATGTAAGTGCTTTGTTCTTTGTCATACCTCTAGGGCCTGACGGGGACTGGCATATGTTGGGCACTTGCTATTTATTAAATAAGTGAGTGACTGAAGAAATGGCTGAGTAGTTATTCCATGAGAATGATGGATAATTCAGTTTTCAGAAACCAAGAGATCAGGCAGATTATATTCTTTCTTACAGATTATGTCATTGAAGCCTACTGAGAAGTCAAGGCTGAAAAATATAAATTCAGGAATCATCCTGATAAATAGAATTATAGAAACCAGGAGAATGGAGTTCTCTTAGTATATGCAAAAGAGAGGAAGGGTAGATGAAAGGGGGAAAGCAGAGAAGAGAGATGGGACCAGGGTGAAGCTGCAGGAATATCGGTGTCCCAGGGATGCAGGAGCAGTGGGGACGTGGGGCTGGGAGGTGAGAAGGGGTTCAGACAGAAGGGGACCTTTGGATTTGGTCGAAGTCAAGCAAATACAGTACAAGCCTGGCATAGTAAGACAGGGAAGTTCCACTATCCTTTTATTTACACTCTTCTTCACTAATGATTCCACTTGAGAGGTACTTTTTCTTCAGCAAAGATATAATTAGTTTTGATTTTCTGCTGTGCACAGCCTGCCATCATAGGACACTGTTTGTACTGATATTGAAAGGTTTATTTTGTGATTTTTTAGAAGCTAATTACTTAATAATCAAGGCCATATTTTACATAGTTGCTATTACAGGTGATGTTTAATATGTATAATTATTCAGAGGAATTAAACAAAAAAGCCACAGTAGTTGGAGATTTGAAAATCAACTTGAATGTCAATGTGAATGATATAGAATAGACTATTCAAAATTATCTGAGAGCTTTTCAGTTGAAATTTCATTCAGTCCTCTAGTCAATGAGAATGCTAAAGAGCTGTGCTAATAATCCCATGGAAATAATGAAACTTGAGTTGTGCTAATAATGGGGTATATGTACACACATATGTATAATTTTTTTCTTGGGCATATCTTTTGGGTGTGCTGTTAATAAGAATTCTTATAGAGAGGGGTGGGGAGTACATTTGAATCTTATTAGGATGCTACTATTTGGAAAGATTTATTTACATAAGTAAAATTGCATTATAGTAATGAGAACAGTAGCTACCATTTATTCAGCACCTACTTTGTCCCAAACATGTTACAATAATTCTGGGAAAGAGATATTATCATTCCTAAAGTGAAAAAATTGAAGTTACAGAGTTCAAATTATTTTTATTTAAAACCCATTTCACAGGTTAGTGAGTAGGAGAATCCTGCCCTTTTTGACTCCAGAGCCCATGTACTTTTCAGTGGACTGTCTGAATGAGAATCTTTATGGTATCAGAGTGAGTTACATATTTGTTGGAAGGAAGCTTTCATTGGAGAACACAGAAACTGCTAGATGAGAACTTTGTTAGCATTTTATCCTCTAATCTATTTATCTGTACCTGTACCTGACATTTTTCTTCTTCCTGTATGATAGACAAGGCTGTTTTCTCTAAGGACTTGATTCTTTGCATATCTTGCATCTTCAGTCTATGTCTCTTTTTTTACTAGCTTTTTCCCTTAAGCATAACTTACCCCATTACCATTATAAGAATTCTGTATTGGTTAGTAATTGCTGCATAATAAACCACTCCAAAACTTGGTAAAGTTAAAGTGTCATTTATGTAGCTCACTGTTTTGTGGGTCAACAAATGAATCTGCGCTCAGCTGGACTCACTTTTGCATCTGTGGTCAGCTGCTGGTCAGGAAGGCAGCTTTGCTGTGAAGCATGAGCTGGCTAATGGCCAGGACCATGAAGGTGACAGGAGCATGGGTCTACCATCATCCAGTAGGCCACCCTGGACTATCCACGCGGTTGCTTGGGAGGATATTGAGAGAGAAGTCTGCAAATCATTTTGAGACCTAGATTTGAAACTAGTGTCCCTTCATCGGCATTCTGTCAGCCTAAGCAAGTCACAAGGCCAGCCCTGGTTCAGGGATAGAGAATTAGATTGCTGCATGTGGCCCTGTTCCTTGTCACTAACTCCAGTTAACCCTTTAAGACCATAGTCATATCACCACCTCAGTCTGAATCATGTGCTAGGGTGTGGGCTCCCTCTGTCACTGCATTTAGAACATTTTGTGCCAGTTATTGGTTTACTTTTTAATAGAAAATGAGCTCCTTAAAACAGTGACTGTGCTTCAGTTTAAGATTTGTCACATAGTAGGTAACCTTTAAAAGCAGTTCTTGTGAAAAATAGCATTCCACTAGCTGATACCTGGCAATATGGAAATGGAAGGCAATAAATGCTTACATCTTAAGACTTGCTTACTGACATTTAAAAAATTTTGCATCTGTTTCTAATATATCAAAATCAAATACTTCTTTAAAAAAATGAAGAGTAAAGGAAGTATCCTTTACAGCATTGTGAGTAGGAGTCATTATTAAATATTTGTACACTGTCCTTGTAGATTTTTTATTAGGTTACAAGTTTGTTTATAAGGGAGACAAGTCATATTTTCATGGCATATTTGTCAGAGAAAGTATACCCATCCATTACCTAGTCCATTGGGTTTTGGGATAAAATTTCTCTTTTAGAATGTAAAATGAGGTAGGATGTGAGCCAGTGTCCTAGATGTTACTCCAGAAGACACTGAAAAATACATGTCCCTGCGAGATGGGAGGTGATGTATATATATGTATGTAATGTAAACTCATCTTCAAGTGAGTATGTCTGACCAGTGTATTGATTTTTAACTGATGGATTGTCATGTGCATTTTATTTTATGTTTTAGGGTTAGCCACCTGTCTGAATACCTTCCCAGATTCCTAAAACTTGACCTCATTTTCCCATCACTGGGTTGATACTTAACCATGCTGCGAAGGTCCAGAGGAATTAATGCTGGACTTATTCTGCTCCTTTCTCAAATCTTCCATGTTGGGATCAACAACATTCCACCTGTCACCCTAGCCACTTTAGCTCTCAACATCTGGCTCTTCCTGACTCCTCTGAAGCCCCTGTACAGCACCTGCATTAGCGTGGAGATGTGTTACCAGCACAGGGACTGGCTGCGCCTACTGCTTTCCCCTCTTCACCATGCAAGTGACTGGCACTTGTACTTCAATATGGCGTCCATGCTGTGGAAAGGAGTATGCCTGGAAAGGAGACTAGGAAGCAAGTGCTTCGCCTGCATTGTCACCACATTCTCCCTACTCACTGGGTTGGTGTACCTCTTACTGGAATCGGCTCTTGCAGAGTTTACAGGTGAACCTGGCTTCAGAAGGAACTGTGCTGTAGGCTTTTCAGGTAAGGCAGACAAATTTCTCAGGCAACATGTGTGAAGATGGTAAGGTAGGTGTGGCTATTGTTGTTTTATTACTCATGGCCCTCGAGGCAATGAGGGAACTGAATTCTGAGTGGCTGAAGTCTGCTGGGGCTTGGATTTTGGAGAGGAAGCTGGAGCACAGGGGGATCATAGATTTTTCTATTTCACATTATGTGGAACAATTCACTCTTGAACAATTGGACTAGGATGGGACCAAAGGTAGTTGTAGGGGATGTAGCGGTGCACTGACTCTATCATGGTGGGGCTAGGGAGAGACCCACTGGTGTATTTGTGGTAGGGGTTCCTAAAAAGATGATGATGCGCTCTATAACTTCATTAAAATATGTGCATCACACCCAACCAAGGTGTAATCACCATGTTTTAGAGGCAAGCTAGTCATTCTAGATAACCAGGGGTATTTAACTCACATAACAGGTCCACAGGGCAGTGTCACTATCTTGATTTTGTAGATGAGGAAGTTCAGACCCAGAGAAGTGAGGTAACTTGCTCAAGGGTACACACCTAATAAGGTGTAGAGCTGGCATTAGAACCCAGTCTGCATGACTTTAACCATGTGTCATATTGCCTCTCACTGGTTCCCTTCACTAGTTCCTTTTTTACATTTATCTTCCCATTGAAATTGCCATCAGGACTTAAATTAGGTGTTCTAAAATGTAGAATGTAAGGGAAGGGGAGAAATGGTCCAGAAGCAGAAGGAAACCTAACCCTTCCCTCTGCTTTCCCTGCCATCCTACCCACGCCCCCATCTTCCAAGATTCACCCTCATGTACCTAATTGTGGGAGAAGAAAGGAAATATGCCTGCCTTCACCATGTCTTTACATGGAGGTTAGATAAATACCCATTACCAGTATTTTTTTTAACCGAATAATTCAGAGGCATTTAGTACCATTGCTGGTGTTTCCTTCCCCTTTTATGTGTTACACTTTGGTAGCATACTCGAAGTCTGTATGAACTCTGTGTTAAGAAACATCAAAAAACGAGTGCCCTAGACATCATCTTTGTTTTGTACGCTGGGTGGACTTGTAAGGAAAGAGGGTATGTTTCAAAGCAAAAAGTTGCTGTCATAGAGCAATCATTTTCATTTTCAGTTCATTTTCTTTGCAAATGCTGATTATCTCCACATTTGGATTGTTGATATTAATATGCTCTTTATTCTCTTTCAGGAGTTTTGTTTGCTTTGAAAGTTCTTAACAACCATTATTGCCCTGGAGGCTTTGTCAACATTTTGGGCTTCGCTGTACCCAACAGATTTGCTTGCTGGGCAGAACTAGTGGCTATTCATTTCACCTCGCCAGGGTAAGTGTTTACTCCTAGAGAATACAAATGAAGAGCTTGCTGTTCCGTGGAGAAAGAATTGCAGTAATAATGAGGTTACCAGTTGCTTTTTATGGTGAGGTTTATTTTTTCCACTCTAAGGACAGAATGGAGCTTAATGGTCTTAATGTCAGACATATCTGAGTTTGAGTCCTGTCAACTACTGGATGATTTTGGATTACTTATCTTATTTGAATTTCAGTTTCCTCACCTTTTAAGTAGGAACGATAGAATCTGATATACAGATCTGAGGGTCAGTAGCCACCAGCCTATTAGTTAATTCTAGTAACAGTAGTCCAAAGAGGCACGTAGAAGTGACATGATTATAACAATAAAACATCACAAGGTATGTTAGGCCAGTGCTTTTAAGCCATTTTAGTTACGAATTGTCTTGGTAATAGAACTCTTTAAATGAAAGGCTTTATTCACAACCTTGGTATATAAAATGAATCAACTCTGAACTGCTTTGAGTTGAGAGGAAGCACAGGGCCCCGTTCTCTCACCTTACCACCTTGTCTGTATGGGTGCCCGGACCCCGAGAGCTCCAAAGAGCACAATTTGAGAACTGTGAAGCCTTTTCCTTACAGATGAGGATGAGAAAATTTAGGAAGGTAAGGGACTCATCGAAACAGCTCGTGGTAAATATAAGAGTCGTAAGGATTCAGGCCCCCTGACTCCTGGTATCGTGCTCCTCCCTGGGTGCTGGGCTTTGCCACTTGGGTTCCTTTCTCTGCTTTCTGTTTAGAAAAAGGAGGGGGAATTGTGGGGGGTTTTTTCCCCCCATCTCTTCCACCAGCCTCATTTCTTTTAATCTCTATAATGCAACTGGAAGCCCAGTGTTTGTTTATTTATTTTTATCATCAGGACCTGGATGCTTTTGGAGAAGAGAGAAGTTCAGGAAGATTCAGAAAGAGGATTTTTTTGCTGCTGTTCTTTTAAGATAGGAGTTTTTATTTTGCTTTTGGTTGGTGTGACTTTTGGGTGTACTACTTTATCTGAGAACATTCTCCTTGGGCTGTATGTATGTCAGCCCCCAAACCAAGAGTCCTTCTTTTAATGCTAATTTCCCATCGTGGGCAGCCACTGGCAGCTGGTCCATAAAAGGCAGTGATGTGGCCACTGAACACCACTCATTTGCAACTGTATTGTTATCTTGTGACAGTTCCATGAAGAAAGCCTTACAAAATCTTCAAAGTTTACTTTGAAAAAGGGGCCAGTAATGTCTGTCCCTTATCTGAACAGCCCCCTCTATACCTTGTCACTCACAGCTCCCTGGCTTGTTTGATGTGACTTGGTTCTCTGTGTAGAAGAGGGACTCTTGCATGTGCTGGCAACACCCAACATTCATATGAAAATCACTCCCTCCAGTATTTGAACTTTTATTGCATAATGAATCCATTGAATAGCAGTGCCTTTAATATTCTCACATGACTATTTCTGTAGACTCTCATCATGCATTTTAGTTTTTTAGGGTCCTCCCCTTTACATGGAAAAGGCATGGTTGCATTTTCATGTAATATGCTTATTCTGCGTGAAGGGACCTGATATTCTGGGCCTGGGAATTAAATGAAATTTCCTGTCTTTGAAGTTTGAAAGAATAAATCTTTTGGTTTTTAAGATTTGACTACTTTGAATGATAAACTTCTGCTATCCAAGCATCTACTTATGCATGTGTCCAAATAAAGACTGAGCTAAATGCTAGTCCAAGAAACCTAAGAAGCAAGTGTTTCTTTGAGATGGATCTTGGAAGAATGGGAGAAACCAGAGCTCTCTTTGCTCTGCATTGTTATTCTCCCAGTGGCTGTCAATTAGAATTTTCATCGGAAAACACTGTAAATCTTTAGAACAAAGCCTGCTTTATTGTTGAACTTAATGAGCTGCCCTTTGAGAGAAAAAAAATCTGCCAAGCAAACATTTGATGGACTTCTGTGTTTTATGAAAGCCATGGACTTAGTAATTTCCCCCAGTTACAGCGTTTTATGGAGGGAAGCCTCTCCAAGCAGCCAGCCGTGAGGCCCAGTGAGGGGTGTGGACTTGCCCAGCAGAATGAAGTAATCACACTCAGTTGCTGGGGCTTGTGCTTTTCAAGCACTGGCATTGTACCTTGTTTAAGTGATTGCTTTGTCTCCCATGTCTTTTCACTTCCCTGCATGTCCTGGGACCCTGGGCTTTGAAGGTGTTTGGGAAGTGTCCCTGTGCCCAAGTGCAGGTTCCTGCAGGAGGAAGCTACCTCTGTATAGACTGGGCTCTGGCCCCTTCCCACCTCTTAGCCTCCATCTTCTATGGGCCAAAGGAAGTGGGATGTGTTGTCACATTGGAGCCCCAGTTTTGAACCCCTGCAGTTGCTGGTGAGCCTAAGGCTGACCAGTCCAAGAGCTGATGCTCAGAGAAATGACTGTTACCCAGAATCAGACAGCCACTCGGGGACCATGCCAGAGGACAGTGGTCACATGTGAGAGGACTTGGACTCACGTGCCAACTGTGGGAACTCAGGCAAACCATACGGCCTCTCTGAGCCTCATTTTTCACATCTGTCAAATGGGCACATGACTATTTCCTAAGTCAGTCGTAATCCATATGGAAGTGTACACTTAACTCACATTTTTATTATAAAATAAGTCACCAAAAGTATGCAGTGTCCCTGAAAGGAACATAGTTGATTTCTTTTTCTTCCCAAAGTCAGTAAAATAAATCAAGTAAAATTTTGTTTGCTTAGTTCCATCTCTCCCTGCTGCTTGTTTTCCCTGGACTTTTCCATCCTCAGTGGCAATCAGAAGTCAAAAAATTCCCATGAGCTACTCTTAAACACGGATTAAGCAGGTCACAACTCATTTGGACCCTAGGAGCTTCTGTGGTACAGCATGACAGTTCTCAGAACATTAGCCCCTTGGCTCTGGGTACTGCGTCATTGTTGTTTGATGAGAGTAATTTCTTTGATCCTACTGAAAATTTCTCAGTAGATTAACCAAATGAAAGAAAAATAGATTTAATAAATATTTTGTTTGTTCCAATTTTTTCATTGTAAACATTTTCAAACACAAGCAAAAGTTTCTGAACCATTTGCAAGTGAGTTACAAACATCATAACTTCACCCATGAAAATTTAGCATGTGGCTCCTAAAAATATTCTTTTATGTAACCATGTTACTATTGTCCTGCTGAAGAAAATTAGCAGTAACTCCCTAGTGTGGTCTAGTACTTGGTCGATGTTCAGATTTCTCTAGCTTTCAAAATGTCTCTGTAACTTTTTTTTTTTTGGTCGGCGGGTAGGTAGGGGGTGAGGGAGGACCAGGATCTAGTCAAGGATCATTCATTGCATTTGATTATTATTTTTCTTTGTTCCCTTTTACTCTGAGGTAGTCCTTGCACCTTTTTATTTTTCCATGACACTGAAAAATAAATGTCATGGGCAAATTCTGAGGGACTAGGCTCTTGTTTTGTAGATGTCTCTGCTCATTTCCTCATAGGGTTATTTAACTTGTACCTTTAGCCCCTGAATTTCTGTAAGCTGTAAGTGAGGTCTAAAGGCTTGATTATGTTCAGATTAAACTTTTTTTTTTTTTGCAAGGATACTTCACAGGGATGATGCTGTATGCTCCATATTATATCGCATCAGGAAGGACATAATGCCAGATTGCAATAATTCCTCTATTAGGGATTCTAAATTGAATTTGATTACAGTAGTTAACCATTGTAAGGGTACATCTATCTTTTTGCAACTGGCAGGTAATCTTCAGCTTGGTATTTCAACATCACACAGATAGCTTGTTCCCAATAACCTTTTGCTTAAAGGTTTAGTATATGTTGAATTGGTTTTTTCATGGGGAGTTGTGAAAGATGATTTTTGGATTCTGCCATTCCTTATACATTTATTAGATGGGGGGTTAATCTAGGGTTGGAGGTTAAGATCCAAAGACAAGGAATTGAGAAAGATGAGTGGCTCTCAAGGGCAGGTCTTGGTTTTGTGGGCTTGAAGCCTTTTCAATATTCAATAGTGTGGGCCCTTTTTATGTAAAAAAAAAAAAAAAATACAAAATTTGACACAGAAATGAACATTTTAAATTATAAAAGCTCAACAATATACATATTTTTAAGACCTGAGAAACACCATAACTTTATGAAATCCATAAAAATAATATAATTACTCCCTTGCATGCCTCTATAATATTTTTCCCCACAGCTTTGGCTATATACACTTTGATGTCTTCATATGACAATAATTTGGCAAGAGCATTTCTTTAGAGAACACAGGATGGTACCTCAAGTCTAATTTTTTATTACTGAAAGTTTAGGAGAGCTTCTTTCACAACTTAACATAAATTTTTAGAATTGTTTTCTAATTTGGGAAAGCCTCTCTCACAGTGTTTTTATGTACAAGCTATAAAATTTGGAGGCTTTGCAAGTTTTGTTGTGCACTGGCCAATATCAAATGTACTTTGAGTGATTGGAGTACCAGTGATGATCTTGAGTGGCATAGTATGAGGTTCCTGTTTTCTTCACTTATATCAATACTTTGTGTTGAGCCAACAGGAAATTTAAATACTTTATTGATGTTCCTGTGATTTAGTTCTCTTCATTAATTGAGTTACCAGAAATCCAAAATCTTAACTTATTGCTTCTCTTTACAGCTTCTGATGTAATTTGGAAATACTTCTGTTTGGGGGCTACAAACACATATTCTGACAAAGTTCATTTTGCACAGTTCTCAAAAAAGAGGAAAATGGATGGTATATTTATAATTGCATTTACTGTGTTACCAAGTATATTCCTGACAGAGGAGAATTTCTGATTAATTTCTGTTTTCACTATGTATTGATGGGAACTGAACCTCCGCTTAGGTTTACGTGCTAGGTGGTTGGCAGGACTTACCAGGCAACAGGTTCTGACTCCAGCCTGGGGACCATTCTGCCAGCGCTGGCTGCGTTAGGATGCTCATGAGTTCTGTAGGCCTGTTCCTGTGCTTCCTGTTACCATTCTGGGTAAGGATGCATGGTGGGTAGTATGACGTTTACTGGAAGCCATTTGTGCACTGTGGTGACCAGAAGGGACTTAACCCTGCACCAAAATGACTGCGAACCGCATGAAGAAACTCCCCAGACTAAATGTATCTTCAGCTCAGCATCCCTTTACCTAAGTCCCAAGAATGTCTGTGGTCAGTCTAATGCCACCTAACATGGGAGGAAGTGTGACAGAGGGGAAGTGAGCAGTTTTAAGTGATGGGGTTAAGAGTGCTCACTTTCATGAATGTTGCAAAAAGACATGATCATGTGAACACGTTGGGACCCCGCCCACAGCTCTGAGGGGTCCATGGCGAGTAAGGGGCCTGATAGTCTGTAAGCTTCTTGGCAGATTTGCCTGTGGGTTCTGTTGAGAGGGTTGTCCTGGTGCTGCCAAAGGGGAGGGGAGGGAAATGGAACTGAAGGGGTTGAGAGACTTTGGGCAAGCGGAGAGATTAAGACGTGGGAGGTCTTGTCATATTTGTAAACTAGAATGCTGTGAGAATAGGGATTGGTAGTGAGAGGACAAGATGTTGGAGTTTGTTCTACTGGTGACATGGTTCACCAGCATGGTGGTATGAAACTGAGGGGTGGTGGAAGAGGCTAAGGGGTTAAAAGGTTAAGGTGTTGGATGGATTATCTGCCTGGGTGGTGAATTAGCCAGGGTGGCTGTAGGAGGGGGGATAGAAATGAAGACAGTGAGAGGACTGCAGAGTCCTCCATGGGTGTCAGGAAATGGGACTGGAGGCAGAGAGTAGACAAAATCTGTATTAGTTTCTTATTGCCACAATAACAAATTGTCACAATAAATATTCCTTGTCCTCTCTCTTGTAAGGACACCAGTGACTGTATTTTCCACACCTAAAAAAAAAAGGGACATAAATGGCAATAGCATTTTTTTGCACAACACTTTGATGTCTGGCTTAATAGGAAAAAACAGCTGACCCCTATTTTTGCCTCCCCAGTTAGTCTGCTGAGATATGTCATCTTGGTAAAGACAACTTGGCCTCATGCAGATGTGTACTTGGAAGAGTAGGAAGGGGCGTTTTAATAGCCTTTGGATATTTTTCTTTGTACAACACCCAAATTTGGCAATTGGTAGTTTCTTACAGGTTAGTTCCAATGTGGAGTCTGAAACCATATCAGTGAACCTTTCCATACTCTCTTCTGTTAAAAAGCATTGGTCTGAAACTTTGAACAGACCTTTTGCGCATATATGATTTTCTGATAGCATATCTTGGTCATTTAGAAATATTGGTTCACTGATTATGCAGACCTCATAAATATTAACAAATTTAATTATTCAGTATCAAAATATCACACTTGTTAACATCACCATCAGTCTCATTGGAAAAATCTTTTAAGTATTGGGAAGCTGTCAAGTTCACAGTGGTAGATAGTTTTCCAATATTGTGATTTTCATTCAAAAGCTCAAATGTTATCATTGACAGTGAATATTGTCAGTTGTTTTTGTGGAGGCTTCCTTCATTCATTTTTGAGAATATGTGTACCATTTTCTGTTTACTTGACTATAGTCTGTCAGTTTTTCTTTCAAGTAAGCATGGATGGGGAGAGGGGCATGAAAATAGCAGCTCGTTCATCTGACAACTCAAACAACCACACACGTGCTTTTCCTGGAGGCAAACATCTTACTTTGATACACAGCTGAAATACTTTATGACAAAAGTTCCCATTTTTGTCAAGCAGCATATTAAAAAGATGTATGCTAATATTCCTATTTTTAAAATTCAGCATTTTACTGCATTATCAAGGACATTCTTAAATAAACTTCCTTTAATTTCTTTCTTCTTTTTATTTTTTTAACTGTGAATGTGTGGCTCCAAAGAAGACAGTAACTGTTAGTCCCGTTTGGGGCCACTGCCTTGATTCATTTGATTCAGGTGGATTTGTCACTCTGTAATGAGTAGACTGTAGCAAAAGTGTCACATTACCTCTGAGGCAAGAAATTTCTTGCTTTGTGAGCTGAAAAACTTACCCCTGGCGCCCCAGTAAGAAGTCCAGCTCTCCTGAATCCACCGCGCCATGAGGAAGTGGCAAGTGACATGTCAGTGGATGGCGTTAGATAACCCATGAGTCAGCCAGCCTCAGTATTGTGGACTGGAGACCGGCCACTGCTCTGTGCTCTTTCTGAATTCCTGATCCACAGAATCAGAGTCGACGAAAGTGCTTTTGTCTTATGCCACTTCATCGGGGAGATTTGTTCTGCAGAGGTTGTAAGGGCAATGATGAGTTGAATGAAAGGAAAATGGTGAAGTGGGATTGAAAGTAGAGAGTACAAAGGACAGTGTTGGGGAGTGCACGATAGAGAGGAGGGAAAGCAAGAGAGCAAAGGACAGAGGCTTGGGGATAAGTCCATGCTGAGATGCTGTGGCGCTGGAAATCAGCACCCATCAGGTAGCAGGGCTTGAAAGCAGTGGTTCCAGCTGTGGGTTCTGGCCCTTTAAAAGGTACTGAAACCAATTTAATAGGTCACAACTGACATCCCAAAAAAGTAAAATGAAAAAGAGAGGAACAAATAAAAAACAGAAATATTAGTGTTTAATGGAATAAGGGTAAGTGTTATTTCAAGGAATTTTTGTTTTAGCTCTATGTGTATGTGAGCTGGGTCAAATCTAGAATGTATTTTTGTTGTGGGATGCAGTACAAAATTTTCAAGAGATGCTGCTTTAAAGCAGCTACTAGTCGCTTAAACTGAAGTGAAATATAGTTATAGGAACAGCATCATTTGTTGCCCTCAGTGGAAGAGCGAATTAGGTTGCCAGCACCTGGGTGGCAGTGAGAAGATCAAGGTGTGATCTCAGATTTCTACTCGTTTATTGTCTCTAGTTAGAACAAGTATTATTGGTTTATGAGGCTTACTAAAGACTATGCCAGCTCTCAAGATAACCATCTGTGTACAGAAATATATGCTAACAGATTCAGACTTCACCTAAACCAGAAATGTTAATAACAGTTGCTCAGTTATAAACAACATTGTTAATAAAGCCCTTTGAAAATTCAAGAAGAAAGGGGTTATTTAGAGCAAGGGAGAAAACGAGGTATAAAAGTTAACAGATTCTTCCAAATGAAAGTTCAACATTCCTTTTAAATGTAGAAGTATTTCCAACAGTTTAGAAAAAAAAAGCCCACATGAATAAAGGATTAAAATATACATTGGAGGTTTGTGTAATCAAGCAAGTGACAGACATGTAAATCCAATGATACCCAAATTAATGGTGGGTGGGAAGGAAAACCCCTTTAACAAAATGGCCTGATATGGGAGGAACTGTGGTCCTAGTAGCGTGGGGGCAACGTTCAGGCACCTTACTGAGAGGACAGAGGGCTCCTGTCTGGGATTCATGTTTTTCAAGGGTGGGTTAAGTTGTGTTTCAAGATGTTATGCCATTTATTATGTCATTTTTATTATTTGTAGCACAAGTTGGTCTGCACTGGGTATCATCATTTTTTAAAAAAAGGAACTTCTTTAGTAGATATAATGTGATGTTGCCATGGTGGTATGCGTTTGTGTGCATATATGTATATGTATGTATGTGTGTGTATATACATGAATTTGTTTATTGACCTGAATGATCATTTTCTGAAGCTTGGTTTTCTGTTTATATTGCACCATCATATCTTTTGTCTTTGTACCTACTGGGACTGTTGCATTTTTGTAATAGGCTTGGATTTCAAGTGTATATAGAATTGACACTCACCCTCTGCTTTATTTCATGGAAGCATGTTTTCACAGCCTGTTGGAGAATTCACTTTGAATCAACATTCCAGGACTGTCCTAAGCAGATTTTGTGAAGTTTGGGAAATTTTTCTTCTGTAATTCCTTGGATATCCATTTACACTTTGCCTCCGTCCTGTCTTTACAGGCTCCTGTAAAGGAAAATTATATTAGTCATACAAAAGAGTTAATTTGTCTGTCTCCCAGGAGGGCTTACAGTTGAACAGAACTCAAGGTGAGAGCAGTACTTAACCAAAGCAACGATTCCCTTGAGTTAGTTTTATGAGATAAGAATGAGAAATTTTGAGGCAGAGAGCTTTCCCTCTCACTAAAATTGGAACTCTTTGAGGGAAACAGTGTGTATAAATCATGTCAGTAGCTCTGGGATCCAGTCCTGTGGAAAGAGAGAATATCCAGCCTTGTTCTGGACAGCTCAGCTGGACAGAGTGAGCAGGCCCATGCCTAGGCACTGTAGGAGAACCTTTGAGGTGCCCAGCAGCCACACTGAGAACAGAAAAGACAATTTTTAGTGTAAATACAATAATTTCTTATAAAAAATCAGTTACATTACATAAATACTGAAAAGAAATCAGTAGCTAAAATGAAAGTGTAGCCTAACTTCTCAGCTAATTGAAAGGAAACATATTCATAGTAGAAAAATTGCAAACTATATATAAATGTATGATGAAGAAAACAAATTGCCCAATAGAAATTTCTTTGGTAGGAGTACTACCCAAAGAAAACTATTAACATTCTGCTGTCGCACACCCCTGACCTCATACGCAGTCATGTTTTCTACTTTGTCATTTAACTTGTTCTGAGCACCGTTCTTCAACATCCTTGGTTGTACGTAATGGATGCAGAATGATTCCTGTCGTGGTTCCTTTAGTTATTTTCTCATCCACTAATTTTACATACCTATTTTACATAGTAATTTTACTACCTGATCATTCAAATTAGAAGTGAGGATATCTATCAGAGCATTATTTGCAAGTCTTGGCTCCCAGGTTTAAATATGTCCTTGGAGTAGATTCCCAGAAATAGAAACATGGGTTAAGGTTTTCAACTGTTTTCATGGTTCTTTATACATATTACTGTCTTGCTTTCTGTAAGTTTGTTCTCAGTTATAGTCCATCAACAGCAGAAGATGCCTGCCTCCCCCACTTCCCCAGCCAGCCTGAATATTCTCTTAAGGTTTTTGAAAATTTGATATGGAACAAAAATGATTGCATTGCTGTAATTTACAATTCTTTTATTAGTGAAATCAGACAACTTTTCATTTCCTTTTTAGTAAGTTGTATCTCCTTGGGTGTGATTTGTCTGTGTCCCCTACATGTTTTCAAGAAGCTGTAATTGTTCAGTGCTAGGGAGTGCTGATATTAAATTCCAAGGGGTTCTTCTTATTAGATTATGAGTACTAAGAGATTTTAAGTACATGGTATAACTTTAGGTTCTATAGATAATAACTTAGGCAATGCTTATAGGTAATTTCCTTTTTGCTTCTATTAATGGATAAAGATTTATTCTAAACTATAGCCAAGAACAAAAAGTCTTTTATACTGAAAATGAAGAAATGATATTATGGGTTGTTTTGGGGGAGAGTGAAGACATATGTTTTATTTATTTCTTGAAATAATTTTTATTTCTTAGAATAGCTATGGATTTGTAAAAAAAACTGTGAACGTACACAGAAAACCCCCATATAACTATACCCCATATCACCTAATTTTAACATGTGAGCATTAGTAGGGTACATTTGTTGTAATTATAGAGCCAATATTGACGCATTGTTGTTAACTAAAGTCCATACTTTTTCAGCTTCCCTAGTTTTTGCCTATATCCCTTTTCTATTCCAGAATCTCATATAGGATTACATATAACATTGGGTCTTCATCTCTGTTGGACTCTTGTCTTAATCAGCCTGGGCTGTAGTAAGAAAACACCATAGACTATGGGCTTAAACAGTGGAAATTTATTTTCTCATAGTTCTAGAGACTAGAAGTATAAGATCAGGGTGTGCACATGGTCTGTTTCTGCTGAGGATTCCCTTCCTGGCCTGGAGACAGCTCCTTTCTCACAACTTGCTTTCTGATGTCTCTCCTTCTAATGGCACTCATCACCATGTGGGTCCCACCCTCATGACCTCACTAAACCTAATTAATTGTCTCTAGAAAGCTGCATCTCCAAATACCACCACATTGAGGGTCAGGGCTTCAACATATGAATGTTGGTAGGGGATAAAATTCAGGCCATACCAGCTCCTATCGGCTGTGACAGTTTTAGTTTTTAATGAAGTTATAAAATATCATTTCTGAATGTCTATGTGTTTAAGCATTAACTTCCTTTAATTTGTCCTCATGTGATTCAAAAGCAGTGTTCAGCTAGCCACTAGCATAGTTTCTAAGCAAGTTTTAATTTAGGTGTTTGACACATAGTATCTCCTGTAATTGGACAGGCCTGCCACGGTTCTATTTAGAAGTGTATGCATCATACACAGAAGTGGACGTGAGAAATTCCCATCCCTTCCAGAGCACACCAGCAAAGGGGACGCCTACTGTCCATACATTAGTCAGACCTTGTTTAGGGCCTGCTTCTCGCACTTGGCCGGCTCAGAATAACACAGAAGAGCAGTAGGTAGAAAAAAAGGAAGCAGCTGTTTTCCAGTTGAGTGCAGAGTTGTCTGGAATAAGGTTTGCTAGCCGGGTTGAAACTAATTGGCTATCACACTGTGATGTAATTGTAGGTGTGTGGGTGATGGTGCCTACCCAATCTGTACTTAACTAACTAGGCTTGTTAATGATCAATTCTGGTGACTTGGCGACAGGTGCAAAACTTGGGTTTACTGGGTTGGATATCTCTGGTAATGATAACCAGAGGTTATTTTTAAAAGGTGTTTTTAAAAAAAATCAAAGAAAAGTCCTATGTCCTGGGTTAAAAAGTGATAGCAGTAAACGCATTGTATTAAATAGAAGAGCTCCATGTAATTAATGTGTTTTATAGAAAAAGGGTATTTTTAATCTGAAAATATACTTATCAAATGTAGCAATTATTTTGACTTGATTTTTTTCTTATTAATATTTTTTCATTAAAACAGTAATGAATCCTGCCAAGTATATGTATTTCCCCTTGGAGTGTTTAGAATATGCACTTTGGCCTGTCTGAAAATTTTTTTTTGGAGACAGTATTGGAGATAAATGATATACAATTAAATATTCGCTCTCAGCTAATAAGATGATAAATCACATCTCTAGAGATTTCTGAGGTATTTACTTAATTCTTCCCATTGCAATATTAGGAGGAACATTTTAAACAGGAAATTCTTTATTATTTGATAATTTCCCTCTTCCTTTTCTGCAGAATTAAATGATTTTTAGTTAAAAGTCATGAGAGTTAAATAGACAAGAGGACTGTTTCTATTTACATTCAGGTTTTGTTCAAATTATGCAATATGAAGACAGTCAGTGCTATGAACTGACATCATTAGTACATCAGTTATTCTGTGATAACTAGCTGAGAGCAGGCTGCAGCCTGCATGAACATTTCTTCCATTTAAAGCTGGCTTCTCATTAGCTTATCTGAGAGAGAAAATAATTTGAATCTAATTTATCTCTCTTTAAATGGACATTGTTCCCCTCTGAATTCGAGAGAAGAGCATTTTAATTTTGTAGTCATTTATAACACACAGGTCAAATAAATAACAAGTTTTATTCCTAGCAATATGTGTCTCTTCTATTATTTATATCATCACAGTTCCTTGATTCTAATATATATATATATATATATATTTTTTTTTTCTCCCCTACATCTTTTTAGGATAAACTAGGCCACAAACATAATAAAGGTAGCATCAAAAATCAGTGGGGAACATAATGGTTAGTTAGTGAATGGTACTTGAAGAATTTTTTTCAATTCTTTGGAAGGAACTAAAGCTAGAGCTTTACTTCTCTGTGCTCCAAACAAATTTCTTATAGATAATGTTTAGAAGATGTTAAAAAAACAATATCCAAACAGTATCTCTGTGAGGGGAATTTTTCAGTTCTTGAGTTGGGGGGAAATTTCTAAGCATAAAAGCGATGGACATAACTGTAAATGAAGGCAAAAGCAACAATTTTTTCCCAGATCCAAGTATACTATAAACTAAAACAATGGCAAAAAAATAAATTAGGAAAAAGAGGGTCGCTTCTTTGCGATGAACAATACTAACTCTAAGAAAATACTGGCAGATAAGTCAGAAAAGTCCATCAGTAGACTATTTACAAAGAAAAAATCAGGAGCTAATAAATGTATAATATGATAATTTACTATTAACTAAGTAAGAGGAAATTAAAATAATAAGCTATTTTATTCATTAAAATAACAAGATTAAAATATTATCCCCATCATTGAAGGTTTGGTGAAGTGGGAGTTTACGTAAACTTCCACTGGGACTGCACGCTAGCACAAACTTTCTGACAAGTAATTTGATGATATGTATCAACAACTGTAAAAAGTGTATAGTATTTATTTACAGATAAACAGTAATTATCTTTTGAGGAACCTGCCCAAATTATAAATAACCAGATATATAGAAAAGGATTGACCTAAATATAATTATTGTCATAAAGTATTAGAAAATTGGAAACCACTTAAATGTCCAAGTAGGCAAATGATTTAAGAAATTATTATTCCATGAAATATTCCACAGCCTTTAAAATAGTATTTTATATAATGTGATTTCAGTTTTTTTTCCCAAAGTAAGAATACTCATAAAAATGACTAGAAACACCTAAAAAATAGTGTTAGTGGTTAACTCAAGGTTATGGAATTATTTATCATGTTTATCTTTTTTCTCCTGAGTTCTCTATAGTGAGCATGTTATTTACAGTTGGAAAACTGAGTTATTAAAATATAAATGCAAAAATATTTTTACAAATATTTTAACGTTTTCACAAATCTTTACTTCCTTGTGTCTCCAAAGCTCAGGGAAGGCTGGGATGTCATCTGTCTGTCCTGGTTATTGTCAGTGTCTAAAACTCATCATAATTACTCAATACATGTATGTTTGTTGAATAAAGTCAGAGTTTGGGGTGGCTGGCCCAACTGTAGATAAAAGGCAAAATGTGAATAGGTGAATTATTGACCCAAGTCCAGAAGATGAGAGTGGGTAGTCAGAAATCACATCCAAAATCTGAGTGTGGAGCTAGAAGGCACAGTCTGGAATTCAAATGAGAAAAGGGAAAAGTGAGCATTCAGAAGAGTTGAACAGACATCTCAACAACTGGACTAGAACTGTTGAAGCACCCCATGCCATCAGTGCACGGCCTCATGGGCCCTGCCCCTTCCACCCAAAGACCAGTGTCCCTGTGTGAGATACATAGGGACGATGTTCTAGGCTACAAAGGCACACCTCTAAAAATACAGAGGGGTCATAGGCCATATTCTCTGATCACAGAGTATTAATTTATGACTTAAAAATCTAAATATGAGCCAAAGGAAAACACAATCTGAATAATCATAATCACTTGGAAATTTAAATAACTCTGTGATTAAGAGGATTTTAAAAAAGACTTTAGAAATGAGCAGTGATAACACTTCCTGTCAAACCTGTGGGCTACAGCAAACACATGCTTTTTATAATATAGGAAGAAAGTTTGCAAGTAAGTAACTTAAGCCCTCAATTTAAGAAGCTAGAAAAGGAAAAAATAAATGAAAGATTACAGAAAGATGGAGTTGATAATGATAAAAGCTAAATTTAAGGAGAAAAAAGGAACCTAAGGGAAAAAAATATAGAATTGATAATTGAAGAGCCACATCTTTAAAAAGACAAATCAAGTAGGAAATGTGCCTGTGGCAGATCAAATTAAGAAAATTAGAAGGAAAAGTTAAAACAGTAGATATAAAAAGGAGAGGTAAGTATAGATATATAAAACAAGGTAGATCAACTTCTAGAAGGATGTATATTTCAAGGAGGATATCTTTTTCTGTTTTAAGAGATCATCATTTCTGTTAAAAGTTTTGAACTGATATTATTAAAACCAAATTTTCTTTTAAAAGAAAACATTGTGGAGTTATGTGATCCAAACAATGTTTAAGATGTAATTTTTAAAAAGTCTTTTGAGTTTCTCTGGTGGATTCCAACTGCTGCATCACTATTGCATCAAAAGTCATGGCGTTCATTCTGTGAGTTGCTGCCTAGAAACAATCAGTGTCAGTTCATGTAGAACTTAAAATCCTGTACCTTTGAGGGAGGTTTTCCCAGCATAACTGATATTGTGATGAACCAGTTGATTTTGCTTTGAGAAGGGTATAAATTCATTGTATGATCTATACCAGTGAATTGTGAATTTGAACTTTGAACAAAGGGTCACATTTCCTCCTACTTCTCAGTGATTTCATGAAGTGTGATGCTCCAGTGGGCAAAAATACTTTAGTACTTGCTAATGAAAGACAGTGTGTACAGAATTTGCTTTTCTAGCACATATTTTTATAGATGTTGAAAATGCTGTTGTCAAATGGTATTTTAAAAACTGTCAGGTGTGTGTGTGTGTTTTTCAAATGAGTTTTAAATAATTCAGTACTATGCAGACAGCAGAAAAATGACTTTACAAACTTTCAATGCTCTTTTGTACTGAATATACAAGTAGAGTCTATGAATTAAAAATGAGTACTATCCGGTCCCTCTTTTTACTAATAACCAGTGTAGTGTTGATGGAAATTTGCTATTACTAATGTGTTTGTTTTTTTTTGTTGTTTTTTTTTTTTGCATTTTCCCATTAGAGAATCACCTTAATGTCATTTCAACATAGGCACTACATGTGAACTTATACTGAAATTGGTTTCTGACAGCAAGCTTTACCTAACTTGGTGACTCCTGGAAGCCTCCTTTTCTTTTCTTCCCTTCTGTGTGCTGCTGAAGGAGAAATGAGGATAGAGTAGACAGGAAGATAGTTCACTTAGAGTAAGTGTTAGATTCCTCAGAGCTTGCCCATCTAGCCAGTTGGTTGATGAGCAACACTGCACGGTATTTAAAGTCTCCTCCCTCATTTAAGGGTCTAACTGGGAGTGAAAAAACAAGAATCATAGGTTATTATGAGGCCTGGCCACATTTCTCATTGACACCTTACTCATGACTTTCATCTCTCCCCTGATCTCCTTTCCCCAGTTGCTTATTTTAAGGAATGCCAAAGGAAAAGTTGTTCATGTGAAAAGGCCAGTTCAGATGCCCAGTACTGTGTGCAGTTCTTCTTGCCAATGAAGAATCGTGCCTTTTCTGAAAGCCAAAAAATGTTCTTCATCATTATCATTCTTATGACTGTTATTTGGTTTTGTTTTCCTCAGTAGTCAGGTATTTTACACTAATAATAGTGGCCTTAGTCGTATTCTGGAGTTTTCAAATCTCTAATCTGAGATCTCTGAATTTGGAGTTAGATAACTTCCATGGCAAAAGATTTAAGGTGTATTTGCAGAGACTGGGAAGTGAGTGAGGTCACAGCCGCAAAAATTGGAGGGTTGTCGTTAGGCAGTAGACACAGGAAGTTGAAAACCCTTGTCTTGGAATGTTAAGTTTAAAGCTTTTTGTGTTGCAGCAGTAATTTTAAAGATTTGCCCTTAGAAATGGTAAAAGTTCATTTAAAATTCATAGATTCCCCTTCAGTGCCTCTGAGTACACTGCCTGTGATTGCTGTCAAGTGTGTTGAGCATGCTGATTACACTGTTTAACACATGTTGTTTGCAATGGTACTTCTGATGCTGCAGGACTGACTTGTTCTGTATATTCAGTCTGAAAAGATTCATCAGAGCCCTTGTTCCCCACTGGGGTAGAAGCGGACTGCCCGTCTATGAGAGGCGTTCTTCGTATGCTCCATAGTATTCTCAGATCCTCCTCAGAGATCTTCATTTTCAATGATGGCTCCAGATCCTTTTTTTTTATCTGAATTTCATAGATGTTTTCATGTTAGTGTCAGCTGAGCTTTCTAAGGCTCAGATCAGAATCCACAGTAAAAAGATTGGATGGGGAACAGGCAGCAATAAGATCTTAGAAAATAGTAAAGAAGATTAAACTTACCTAGTGGGACAGATTTTCTAGTAGATTTGAAGAAGGCGCACATTGTTTTTTTTTCTTTTTTTTCTATATATATATTTAAGGTATTATTAATATACACTCTTATGAAAGTTTCACATGAATAACAATGTGGTTAATACATTCAGGCACACATTGTTTTTTGGAAAAGGTTGTTGAGAATGCATATTAGAAATCAGAGTAGATTATTTCATTTTTGAAATTGATTCCATTTCAACTCTTCATTTTTGGAAGTGTTGGTGGGTCAGAACATGATCCATTATATTGTTAGACTTGTGTTACATGAACATTTATATGACTCCTAGTCATACCATTGAAGTCTTGTTCTCATGTTCCTCATTGCAGATTATACATCCTAATTACATTTTCCTAGGTGCACAGAGGCTGAGCAAAGACAGGCAGAAGGTGAACCCTTCAGAGGGAGTACTGGGCATGGATTTGTTACTGAATTCTTTCAGCACACGTTTATTGAGTATCACGCCCACTTTCTTCTAGCTCTCCACTTCATGACTCTGACCCTTAGTTTTATTTCTTTAAGACTCCATTCCTCATCTGTTAAATGGAACTGATAATAGTATCTGTCTCATGGGCTTGTTGGGAGGAATAAAAAGGTAACAGGGAAAGTCCAGAAATCAATGTCAGGCTCCTTGGAAGAACCACCACCACATCAGTGCCTCCTGAGTTGTCTTCTGTGGGTACAAGAAGAATGGCTGAAGGAGCTCAAGCCAATCAGAGCATATCAAAGTCTTCCAGAAGTACATTAAGTCTTGCAATCCCCTTGGAAAGATTTGCTGACAACCTACTGAATAAATAATGGATTTCAGAGTTTTTTTAAAAGAGATAGTAAATAGGTACTTAAAAATAGTGATTCTCAGGTAAAAGAAGTGAGGTGTTTGGATTTTGACTCACATTCCAGCACCTACAATGTGTCAGGCATTATATGGAACACTTTTATATGTATTTTCTCTTTTGATTATTGTTATACTATTTTCTCTCTTACACATGTATCTAGCACCAGGATGTATGTTCTGGGAATTAACTCAGTGACTTGAAACATCTGCATTAATATTTCCTCAATGTGATGACATTCCTTTTTGACTCTTTTATTAGAATCGTCAAGTACACCATTCCACCTAGAGTCTTAGCCTGTATTGAATCCGGAATAGTGTATAGCAGAGTTCTCTTTGAGACTTTGAAATGTTTGAAACTGAGACTGAGATCTGTTGGTTATACATTGCCTCTGTCATCTTCAGATACTTAGTTGATATTCTTTTGGCTACAGGATAAACTAACTTGATCAAAAAAAGAACCTTTAGTGGCTCACATAATTAAAACTTCTGGTGGTGCATTTCAGCGTTTCAGAGACTTCAGATGTCAGCTTCAGGGACCCAAGTAAAGTCATTAGGATGCTGGCTGCATGTCATGGCTCTGTAGCTCTCTCTCTCTCTCTCTCCTTTTTTTTTTCTTTTTCTGTGTTAGCTTTTATATTAGTCACCTATTGCTGTTAACAAATTATATCAAATGTAGTGACTTAAAACAAAACATATTACCTCATGGAGTTTGTGGGTCGCGAGGCCGGGTGCAGCTCATCCGGATCTTTGGTTTCAGGCTTTCCCACAATACTGCGACCAAGGTGGAAGCCAGCATCCAAGTCTTCCCTAAAGGCTTGAGTGGAGAGGGTCTGCTTCCAAGCCCGTGAGTTCTTAAAGAACTGAGTTGCTTGTTGGTGTTGGACGATCAGCTGCCTGCTGAGGCATCCTCAGGTCCTTGCCACCCGCATATCTCCGTGGGGCAGCTCACAGGAGGGCAGCTTCCCTCATCACAGCCAGCGAGGAACAGTCCGCTAGCGAAGCAGAACTTACAGCCTTACGTCACATAGTTGTGAAGTGGCGCGCTGTGTTCTGTTAGTTAGCAGCAAGTCGCAGGTCGCAGTCGTGTTCAGGGAGAAGGGATTGTGAAGGCAAGAATATCAGGAATGGTCACCCATCTTGGAATCTGCCCACCACACCTTCGTTCTCACGAAGTTCTCCCCACACGGTGACAGAGCTGACAACAACTCCTGTCTTACATCATCCTAAGGTTAGCAGTTCTAGAGAAAATAGAGCTGCTTACCTCGTCAGCATCCATGTATGTACTTGTACCCTACTGACAAGGTTCTTGGTGAAAACAGTAGAAATCAACTCTGTCAAACTTAACCACAAAAGGACTTATCGGAAACATATCAGCTTCTGGAATTGCGAGAATCCTGAAGCGCTGGGCTGGAAAACCTGTGAGAACTTGGCGACCACTTGATGCCACCGGCCATTGCTTCATTGGACTCTCATCACTAGATTCTGAAGATTAGCTAGGAGGTGGATTTCCTTGGCCATAGGTTCTATGCCTGTGCTCTCACTGCCACGAAGGGAGAGGAGGGAATACCTGACCCTCCTGGACCTCCACTGGAGGTGGGACTGTGTTTATTTGTGACAGAGCTGAGATGAGCCCATATAGGTCTCATGGCTTCACTAGGGTTACTTTTGTCCACAGACACTCAGCCTAGCAGGTCGCCTTGCAGATTCCCCCTAATGGGCAGTTGTCAGTACTGTGTGCCTTAGCGGTTCTGTGCTTTTATTTAATGTCAGCTGTGCCTTACAGGCGCACCTGCAGAGCTGCTGCAGAGGCAGTGTGTAATGTCAGTGGACTCCCGGGTCTCTGAGTCATATAGGGGGTGCGGCACTCACAGTCCGAATTTTGATGCAGACCAGATTTAACTGCAAGTAGAATTTAGTTTTTCTGAAATTAGAGGCTGACTTTATGATCCAGTTTTGTCTCCCAGTCCTTGTGTTGGGTCTAGGGATTTAGGAATTACCTTAACTCTGTACTGTTGTCGTCTTTGGCCATGTGTATATAAATTTCTCTGATATGTCGGTACATCAGCTAAATTCTCAGCTTTTTGTAAGTCCAGAGAACTTGTAAACCTTCTGAAGTAAGTTCATATGTTTCCTTGCATGACGTGTCAAAGCTGTACTTACCCCTTGCAGCATTACAGTAGAATATATTAAGGCCTGTTTCCCAAGAAAGGAAAGAGATGCCACTTCTATGGGGTAATTTGTAGGGTGAAGAGTCTTGCCTACTCTCACAACGTTTTTCTTACTGACCTACTATGGCAGCTGCAATCTCACCATTAGAACTTGAACTTTGGCTTAAGATCAATGATCCTCAACCTCAACCATATTAAAATCACCTGGGGAATTAAAAAGAATAAAACCAAAATATAACCAAACAACAAAACCATGGCAGAGTCCCACTCCAGAGCAATTTTGCAGAATCTCTAGAAGTGGAGTCCAGGGAGCTGTAACTTTTAACAGCCAAGGTTGGGGCCATGCATCAGAACTAACCCTGGCAAGGGCCATCTATTTGCTCACGTTATGGTGTGTACAAGGAAAGTGTAGAAGTCATTTCCACAGTTCACAGTTGAGACTTCTTTGCTGCCCTTTCTTCCTTAGGTATCCCCATGATGAACTCCCATTCTCTGAGGTCACCTAAACCACTTTCTCCCTGTAACCTCGGAGAGCCCAGCCTACAATCTGGCCATGGAGTTTCCAGTTAATACACTGCTTAAAATATTTCCAAAAGGCTAAGCTCGCAGAAATATCTATAACAGAAATACTTCATAACAGTAGCACCTATTAAAATCAGGCTATACACAATCCAACTTCTCTTTCATTTTATGTTTACTTTCTGGAGGTGATGTGCAAATAATCATTCATGTGGTATTCTGGAATATTTCTGTCTATAGTAAGAGCAGATGGCAGAGTGTTTTTCACGTGCCAAGTTCCATTTATTCCACCACAAGGCAATGTGGAAGTGATCATGGTCTCTTTCAAATATTTGAACTCCCCATGTGCCTTTCGGTTGTGGTGGGAAGTTTTCTTGCCTATCAGTTCAGTATGTTGTAGATTTACTTGGAATCTTTGGAATTTCTGCATAGTGTAGTCATGTGAGAAGTACTTGGAAAAGGAACATTTTGGAGGCCTAATGATTAAAGGTCATTAATTCAGCAGCATTTAAGGAGCACTTGCTGTATGCTAGACCAGTGGTTTCCCACTGGGGTAGGTGGCTGGGTCTCTAGGAAGGATTTTGGAAATCTGCAGAGTTGTTTTTGGCTATTGTAATGATTAGCAGGGATGCATATTGGTATTCAGTGTGCAGGGGCCAGAGGCACTAACTGGCCTGCAGTGTGCAGGACAGTCCCCTAACACAAAAATGGCCCTGCACACCTTCCCTCTCTCCAGATCTGTTGGAAGGACATTGGTGCAGGTGAAAAATCTGTTTGTGATTATCTGAGCCTAAAACCTAATTATGCTTTTCATATAAACACTACAGTATTTTTTGGCATGGATTTAATAGACAATGATCTTTCCAAGAAAATTGTAGATCGGATTGTAAATGTAACTTAAGGGAAAGTTGTACTTTGCTTTATTTGGAGTCCAAAGTTATTTATCCTCCCATAAAAATCGATGACACCAATGGAACCCTGCATGTGGTGTGAGTCACAGAAAGCTCATCTGTATCTGCCTGCATGTTATTCTCACCTTCATGCAGATTCCATACACAGGTTCCAGCAAAAGACCATTTCATATGTCTTCTGGTGTGTGTGTGTTTCAGCATTTATAATTCGCACTTTATTATGGTAGTTTTTAAATTTTTTTTCTTATTTTTATAGCAAGGGTGTTATGTTGAGATTGTATGTGTGTATGTGTCTATGTTTTTAAAAGTGTGTGTATAAATGTGTTGTTTATAAATTCCATTCCAAGAAGATAGAGGGAGCATTACAAAATATTTGGGTTTAAGAGGCCTTGGATGTGATAGGGTTACGAGCCACAAAATGAAGCAGCAGCGTGATGGCAGACAAACCAGCGGAGAAGGAGAGTCGCAGATGCCAGACGAGCGCCGAGGATGCTGCAGGGGTCCGAGGGGCAGCCCGTGCCCTGTCCCGAGGGAAAGCTCTGGCCAAGTGTGCGCAGGAGGGCTGTTTGCCTAGGGCTTAGCTGGGTGAAGGGGGGGGAAAAGGGAGCAGTGCATACAGAGGCATGAAGGGTGGAAGCATGACTTTGGCAAAGGGCTCAAGCTAGGTGTGGGGCAGGGCTGGGGGCAGGCGAGAGAGAGGGCTAAGAGGCAGGCAGACATGCATGAAGGAGGTAACAAGCCTTGCTTGTATTTTATTCTAGAAACACTGGGGAGCTACCAAAGGGTTTATAGATTAGGATCAGCCTTGCTTGTTGATAATACACGCTTGTCACAGTGGTGAAAAGGGCCTGGCACAGGGGGCAAGGCTGACTAAGCCAGAAAGAGATTTGAGCTAAGGCATCGGTGTGGGAGAGCTAGTGAAGGTCCCCATTGATTCAGAAGGTGTCAGACCCAGGATCCACTCCTGGGTGGTCTAACTCTAGAACCAGTGCCCTTAACTCCTTCCTAGACTATCCAAGTCTGGGGTGGGCATGGGACAGTGCACAGCAGACGGAGAGATTTTTGGCAAATGGAATCCACTCAAACAGTGAATATGAAAGAGACAGGAAAGGGAACTCTAGGATGGCTTCATTATGTGAAGTGTCTGCTGAGGAAAAGAACACAAGCCTCACAGAATTGCACTGACTCTTTATCTGTGCCTCAATGAAAATATGTTTGGGAAGATTCTTGTTCATTTATTTTGCATGTAACTTCATTTACCTCTTGCTTTTATTTGTTTTATGTAATGTTGCTTTTATTTAATGATACTGACTTACATGTTGTTTTGAGGAAATTTGAATACCAACACAGACTCTGAAGAGACCTACTAATACTACAAAGCTAGTGATTATGATTTACATCTGGGATGCTATTTAAAAACTCTTGCATGTGCCAAGTGGGGGAGAGCATTCTTAACAAGTTATCCCCAAACAACAAAAATATTTAGATTTATCTACCATATTGATGAGAGAAATACTGTTCTTTAAATGAGAGCCTTGCTCAGTTTCTGTTCCCTTTATATTTAAAAAACATAATTACTAAAACTCTACTATAAGAAGTTTGGAAAATATAAAGGGCGATTTACCCTTCTAGAATTATCTGTTACTGTTTTTATGTATTTCCTGTAAATCTCATTTTTAGATATATGGTCATAATGTGTTATGCAGTATATAAAGATATTATAGTCATATTGTACAGAAATATTCTAGGAGTTAAATAAAATGATATATGGGAGCAATATTTGGATCATTCTTCCTCTCAGTTCCAACCTGGTCCCAGCTACCTGCTGAATACTGTACTAGATATCTCTAACTATCTTGCAGTCATCTTGAATTCTCCCCCACCTACTCTTTTCCCAGTCTCCTGTATCTCAGAAAATGGTTCCATCATCCATCTCATTGTACAAGCCAGAAGCCTAGACTTCTCCCTTTCCCCCACCTCCAGCTGAATCCATCAGCAAGTCCTTTTATCTCTGCCACCAAATAGACCACAAGCCATTCTCTTCTGTCCACCTCTATGCCACCACCCTCTTCCAAGCTCATTTTTCATCTGTGCTTACATCAGCCTCCCCACCGGTCTGTTTACACTGGCCATTCTTGCCTGTCTAGAGTCTGTACTCTCAGGAGACACAATAGATCACTCTTAAAAATTCTCCCATTTAGAATTCTCCAGTGGCCTTCCAGTGTACTTAGGAAGCAACCCAAATCCCTCCCCTTGACATGTAAGGCCAACAGGATCTGACTTTCACTTGTCTTCCCGAATTCATGTCACGCTGTCCTCCCTGTCCTTACACTAGGCGCCTAATAGCCACCTCGGTGTGTCTAAGACACCAAGTCCTCCCCTTCAGCACAGCTCTTACATATACGTGCTTTTCCCCGCCAGATGCTCATGCCCTCTCCTGTGGGCATAGCTAGCTCCACATCCCATGGATGTCACTTCAAATGCCATTTAAGAAGCCATTTCACACCCATTCTAGGGAAAATAGACTCACTTCCTAAACACTTACCACAATTTGCAGGTGTGTGTGAGTGTTTCCCCTACTAGAGTGTAAGCCCCGTGAGGCAGCGACCGTGTTTATCTTGTTTATGTGTAGTCAGTAAACACATGATGAGTGGATGAATGCTCCTACCTCCTTGAACCAGCTTATGGGCTGATATTGCTGCCAGGCTGAGAGAAGTGGAATTGAGGGCCAAAGAATCGCTAGACATCATCTATTATCTTGGATGCTCCTTCATAAAAGAGGCTTCCTCTTCATTTGCAGGACCCTTGTTTTGTCCGGATTGTGTCTGTCTGTGACTCAGGTAACGTCTGTGGTCAGCTGCCAGCACTATGCCTGAGGGTGTTGCCACGTTTAATAAACAAAAATGGATATTAGAGACTGCATCGCCAAGCTATACCCTATGGAGGGTATGATGTTGGAAAGTGGCTAGTTTTTATTTCTGCAGCCAAAGGTGGCCGGGCGGTGCACCTGGACATATGATAGAGTGAACAGAAACACCAGGTTCCTCCCAAATTGCCATCGCCAAAGACACCTGCTGGTACAGTGAAGAAAGCATCAAGGACAGAAACAGACAGTTTAAGAACGGTTTATCTTGGGAAGAAGCAATTCTTTCAAGATCTTTCCTAGTGGCAGTTATATTCAAAAACCTGAAAAAGTCTCACTCTATCTTACTGTACTGCCAATCTGAGACCATTTATCAAGATCCCCAAATCCCAGAACTTCTGATCATTTCAGTCCCTGTCTGGTATTAACTACCTTTACAGGAGAAAATTATGGAACCTACAGTACAGCAGGCCACTTTAAGCCGACTGCCTTTACCTTACCTTGTTCTCCTACCTTGTCCCATACTGTGTCTCCATCGAGTAGCATCCTTAATGAGGTCATTTGCTTTGCATACCATGAGATTATGTCTTAGAGTAAAACATTTCTGCTTTGTGAGCTATACCTGAGCGGGCAACCTCTTCAACTGTGGAAAGAATTTGCGGTTTAGTAGAGGAGGACCTTTATAGCTTATCACAGTTCCCAATCATAGCTTTAGCTTTTGATTCTTTAACAGTGGCACAAAGAGCAGGGGCATTTTGCATAACCACTTAGCTCAACCTTACAAATAGCCTCCTAAAGGAGTGAGGATCACTTTATGCTGATGTGATAGGAAAGAACACTGTGTGTTGGTGTTAATAATATCTGCATATTATTGGTGTAACTGAAATCCACAGTATCTTTTCTCCAGCTTTATTGAAATATAATTGACATATAACCCATAGTAATATCTGAATCTGTCTTGCTCTGAAATTACTATTCTATCATCACTACCCATTATAAGTAATGTATACCAACATTGTTTTAACTTCTCATCTTTTTTTAATTTGTTTTCTACAAAACATGTATTGAGCCCCCATTCTGTATCAGGAAATAAGCATGTGTGCATAGATAGAGGTTCATAGGACAAAAAATAATGGCTAAGGATTTTCTAGAATTGTAGAAAGATATGAACACTCAGACTGAAAAAGTACAGCAAATCTCAAGGAGGACTTAATAAATCAACAACTAGAATGTTAAATGGAAAAATGATACCTAAAATAGAAGGTCTTAGAAGCTGAGAGAAAAGGCAGGTTGTGGGCAAAAATGACTGATATTTCTTTGCGGCAGCGGTGGGTCCTGTAACTACCATCAAATAGGAAGCTGAAAGGAAGGCCTTTCAGACCACAAAGGGGAGTAGAATTTGTTACCCTCAGACTTTAACTGAAAGAATTACTAAAAGCTGAACTTCAGTGGAAGGAAACTGAATGTAGAAGCAGAGTTCTCCATTACAGAGCAATGGTACAACAAAGAAAAAGCACATTAATAAACTTAATCAAATAAATGGCTTTTCCAATTGAGTGTGTAACTGTTCAGACTTGGCGCTGATGTCTGAAACTCTTCTGTCTATGATGGCTTATTTTCACTTCAGGAAAGGTTTTTTAATGAGAGGTCTGGAGGTGGAATTCAAGCCATCTCTGAACTTCTTTAAAATTATAGGTGACCTATTTAATGTATGTGTGGTATTTCTACAGATAGTATTTGTGGCTTTCATCAGACATATAAAGGGGCTTAGAACCTAAGCAAGTTTTAGATTAAGATATTGTCCCCTATTAAAATGAAATCATATTGGTACTTAACTTGGTCTGAAGTTGATCTGTGGTGATCTGAATTTGAATATTGGATCTGTTGGTTAGTTTTTAGAACTGTTGAGACCCCAGATGAAGTATATTCTCATTGTAGTCTGTGCAGTACACAACCTGTGTGGCTGTACAACAGCAGCGATGTGTCTGACCCCTGTGGCTGTATCTCACATCACAGTCAGGATTTGATGATAGCTGTTAGGATTTTCTGAAGGGCTGTTGAGCCATCAGAAGAAATAAAGCTTCTAAGTGACCAATTTTAGGGTATAAAAATGGGTTTAGTGCTGTCATCTTGTTAGTTGAGAACACTTTGTGTAACACATTGTCTAAGGGTGTGTGTTTGCAGGAGAGGGGAGTTGTGTTGATCATTCTCTCTCCCTGTGAGAAGATTTGATACTGAAACAACTATTAACTGGTGACCATGAATAACTTGTATTTTTATAATAGAATTGTAATGTATGTTAGAAATTGTGCAATCTGTGTGATTTTATCTCCTCTTCTGCACTCCTTCAGTAGTTATTTATTGAGTGCTAGTGTCAGGCTGTTCACTGCACTGGTGTGGTCATGGGTATATGACCTGTCCCTGAGGAATTACTTTGCATTAGCATAAAGGGTGGCAGGCTGTCACCAAATCCGCAGTCCTAGCCTACAGCCTACTCAGGGCCAGAAGCTGTTCCAAGAGCAGGGTTTTCCCCGCCTGCTGCACGGGGTGTCAGCCAACAGGTGTAACTAAGAGGCGAGTAGAGGACACACCTTCCAGGGGGCTTCCTCGGATACCGCAAACATCAAAACGTCTGCTTAGTTTATATAATTATGATCATAATAACACAACCTGTTTCTAAAGCTGTTTATTTGAAAGTAGATCCCAGCCACCAATCACACACCCAGATGTGTCTTCTTCCCCAAAGCCCTGTGGCTCCACAGCACCCCGCACCCCTACCTTCCAGGACAGGGATGGAGCAGCCCGCCCCTCCCCCCGTCCATTTCCTCTCGCAGGACACAAGCATCTCTTAGCAAAGGGAGGTGGTCTGTCAAACGGTTACCATGGCATGGAGAAAGCTAACATCCCCCTTAAAATGAGCATGTATTTCCTTTCTCATTGGTGGAATCTCACCCCCTTTTTTTTTACAATGTTGAGAAATTCTCAGTTTTGATTGAATAAGATCATAATCTCTTATTTTTAATTTAAGAAAGAACACCTGTAGAGCTTAAATAAAATGACAAGGACAGCTGGAGTTTTGAGATGGGACTTCGGTGGAAAATATGAAATGTTGGGGGGTACTGCAGCAAGGTCTCTGGTCTGCCGGCCTCCCCTAGCTAGTTACCCCCAGTGAGGTTAGGACAATTAGATTTTGACTCAAACTTCTGCACTCCCATTTAGAGAGATAAGACTTCATTTAACTGTACTGTATTCTAAATTGTAAATGAGATTCAAGATGGGTTGTTTAATAGGTTGAAGTATTAAATTGAAATTTTCTCCCATGTTATTTATATCTATGTAATTCACCATAAAGATTGGTTTTAAATATTTAAAAAGCACTGATGTTATTTTATTCTTTTTCCATCAAGTGGAGGTTACTATTTTTAAAAAGCAGATTCTAGCCTCTTCTCTGTATCCCTCAAACTACCTTTTTTTTTGCCTTTCCTAGAACTAGTTGGAGAGTTTTATTTACCTTGAGAATAGGATTAAATAAGCCCAGCTTAACTTTTGGGGAGAAAGCTAAAAAAAAGCACGGTTCATGCTATTCTTCCCTGAAAGTGGGAAACCAAGTATCTGAACCATTTTTCTATTACCAGGTTACACTACTGTGAGGTAGATACATTTGATGAAGACAGTAGCTCTCCTGCAGAAATGACAGGTGTGGGGGTGTATTCTACTGGTGCTCAGGTGTGCACACCCTGATTTCCTGTGTGTGGACATGAGCAGGGGCTTGGATGGCCGGGAGGGTGGTGGAACCGGCCAGTGGGAACAGGCAGCAGCGCCCTCCTGTCTGCAGAAGGCTTCCTTCCATCTTTTTCTCTCAAGTGTTCCATTGCCTGTTCCTTTCCTCGGAGCTGACAAGTCTTTGTCTCAGTCTGCGACAATGAGAGTCACTTGCAGCTGTCTAGCTGGTGGTGTCCCAGCCCTTTTCCCTGTCGCTTGCCTCCTGTGGCAGGTGCAGTGTGTTGGTTTTGATTCTAGGTGTCCAGGGCGGGTGACTGGCCGACAGCTCTGTCAGTGCCTTGGCTCAGCAAGCAGTCTGGAGTAGAGGTTTTCACCCGCCCTGGTGCTTTTGATGAGACCATCCTGGGACACGTGAATTATTCATTCAGTAGATATTTGAGTGTCTGTCCCGTGCCAGGCACAGCTCTAGGCATGCCTAATACGTGTGTGAGAACCACAGAACTCACTGTGCTCTTGGAGTTTACATCCTTAATAACTTTTAGATGCCAGCCTTCCGGAGTGAGAGGTCATTTCCCTAAGCCATGGAAATGTATTCATGTACTTGACCTTTTTTTTTTTTTTAAGCATAACAGATGAATAAGATACAATTGCTGCCCACAGAGAGTTTGTAGGAGACAGACAGACAAACAGGCCAACATGTAAACACTGCCACCCAGCAGGCTGGAGGTGTGCTCTGACAGAGGCAGGAGCAATAGCCTTGAGGGAGGGTGGTAGAGGGGGGACTGGGGCATGATTTTTATAACAGGAGTGCTATTCAGCTTAGCTTTGTGGTCACCCATGATCACTTGGGAGGTCTAGCATAGAATGGGGGGATGGGTTTAGTGGATGATGAGGGTAGAGGGTAGGGATGGGCAAGGCCACCTGTTAGAAGGCGTTGACTGTAGGCTTGAGTGTTATGTAAGCAGATGAGTGAGTTTCACAGCTTAGCAAAGCTGTGACTTACTCTCTGTTTTAGGGCAAAGGAGACTGCTGGAAGATTTTCTTTCATCTGTTCTTTTACTCATTCAATATTACTTAGCAGGTGCTTACCTTGTATTTATATTTGTAAGTGACCCGCCAGTCTTAGATGCTATTTTAAGAAGAGTGGGACTAATTTAATGCCCCAACTCATCTTTCAAGCTTGAAGTTAACATTTTTGTTTCTTTTCACTGAGCAACTGAAAGATACATATGAACATGACATTAAGAGGAAGCAAGTGGACATCTCAGTCTCTTCTGCTGAGTTTCTCTTGCTCTCTGCTTCACTCGGCAGTCAGTGGTGTATAGAAATGGAGCAGCCTGCTCCACTGTGAACACAGATACCACTCCTCACAATGGCTGGGTAGTTCAAGATTTAATTCAGGGAAAGTGGATTTCATTTACATTTTGTGATAAGAGCTGCAGAGAAAAACTGGACGAAATATAATGGGTTGCCTTTACAAAATGCTTCCACTGCTCTGAAGGAACCAGCCCACTTCTCTGTCAAAGAGGGATATTGCATTTTAAACACATGGTGGTGGTTGTTCATTGTACTTTTTGTTTTTAAGGTAGGAAATGTTGTTCTTTGGGCTGAATTGAATACTACTCAGCATAAAAGATGCAATGTGGAACAAAGCCTGCAGACTGTGACTAATTGACATGCACTGGGCTAATGAGAAGACAGAATGTACCTAATCAGCAGCAGAGCACATATTCACAAAGGGTATCCTTCTCTCCTAGGACTTCCTTCGCTGGGCATCTGGCCGGCATCCTTGTTGGACTGATGTACACTCATGGGCCTCTGAAGAAAATTGTGGAAGCATGTGCAGGTACAGAACAAATACCTTTGGCATGACAACAAGTTAAAGTTCATCTTAATTTTGGTAGGAACAGAAGCACCCCAAGTTTCTCTGTGGTTCAGTTTATGAATTCCCTGATAGGCTGTTTTTATACAAAGAGGTAAAACAGCTGGTGCAGTTCCTCACACTGCTGCAGAGAAAAGGCTGTAAATCCAAATTTTAAACCTCAGGCTTTCTTAGGGCACAAATAATGTGATCCATTTGTACCCTTGGCATTAATGCTCCACAAAACCACGATTTCCCTGAAAATGCAGAGATCTAAAGTGGGTTTAAAATAATAAATTCTTCTACAGCATTCCATGAATTAATATATGTGTAAGACAAAGTTAAAAAGAAAAATAAATCTGTCCTGAAATACAGGGCCAGTATTTTACAAAATTAAGAATGACCACTAGGTCCATGGTGGGCAAGACATATATTCATGCCTGGGCAAACCAAGTCTGTTAGTGCTTGAAGCATGGCTCCTGCTTTTAAAAAATTTTTTGCTTTTTTTCCTGCTTCAAATTAGTGATCAATGAAATTACTATATTTTATTTAGAAATATATTGATTTCTTAGACATCTTAATTTAAAATGCTATACCAGTTTTGACTTACAAGGAAACTATTTTGTGAATACTTGTTTTATAGACTATATGAGTTCCAATATTTCATCTTTTTTTCATGGGAAATCTGCTGAGACTATTTTACCTTTTCTTGAACCATAAATAATTTGTTTTCACAGTTTGTGCCGATGACTGGTATTCTCAAGAACCATATAATATTCATGATATTAGAAAGCTTTCCGGGCACTGCACTGTTGCCTTTATTAGCAGCTTGTGTTCACTTGTGGATGATTTTTACAGACTGCACTGCATCTAAACAGATTCACATTTTCCTACATTTGCTTAGTTCTGTGTTTCTGCTGTTTGTACTTGGAAGAGGCAGCAGGAGCTTCATTTATTGGAAATGTCCAGTTTTATTATATTTCTGATACAACTTAATTATAGAAATCTAGTAATGAGCTTTTTTGCCCTGATGCTCTTGGTTCTGATAAAGGAAAAGAAATGATTCTTGGGAGTTTAATGTTTTGTTTCATTTTTCTATGTGTATCTGAAGATTTAGTGGTTAGCAAAGCTTTCTGCAGACATACCACAAAATTCAGGCAAGTGTTTTGTTTTTAAAGAGGACTTTCCACACAATTATAACATTTGAATTCTTAGTTTCTCTTCTTAAAATCTTGTCTATTTTCTATGGAGACTTATTTTCACATCATTCTATTTTCAAAATCATACAATAGAAAAAGTAAACACCAAAAGCTGAAACAACCATTCAGTGCTATTTATAATTTCACTGCCTTTTTTTTTTGGATGGAGCCAGAGAAAGCTCTAGAGTGAGCTGAGAATTGAGGTAACACAAAATCTGTGGGAAATAACCAAGCAGGTGCAGGCTGTGTCTGATAACTCACACTGAAGGGGTGCCTGTTTCTCCTTTAGAGTGCTGAATTGACTATCCTGCTGCTCTTCTAGGGACAAGAAAAGGGAAAGTCCCTTAGGAAGGGTAAGAACTGTGGTTCTCCTGACAGTCTTGTTGGGGGCAAGTTCTCTCTATAGCCAGATCACCTCTGCTTGCACAGATGCTTCAAAGCCCAAGCTTGGCACCTTGGAAGGCAAAGACTATCTTAGGTCAACAGGACCTTTTAAGTAACTTCTGAGAGTGTAAGTTAGGGTTTCATTGTCACCTGCATATTCTTTTCTCTATAGGGCTAAGCCCCAATCAAAAGGGAGTTTAAAAATTTATTACAAATCATTTGAAATGACCTTGACTTTGTTTTAAAGAACCACCTACTTGTTGGAAAGATTAGCAGTTGAAACCTCCTGGCTGTTCTGTTCCATTGGTCATTATGTCTGTTTTCACACCAGTACAATACTCTTTTGAATACTTTAGCTTGATAATAGAGATTGAAATCAGGATGTGTTAAGATGGCTATTACCAAAAAGATAAGTGATAACAAGTGATGAGGTGAGGATTTTGGTAAGTATGCGGAGAAAAGGGAACCATTGTACACTGTTGGTACGAATGTAAGTTGGTACAACCATTATGGAAAACAGTGTGGAGTTTCCTCAAAAAATTAAAAACAGAACCAATACAAGATCCATTAATGCCACTTCTGAGTATATATCCAAAGGAAATGAATCAGTATCTTGAAGGGATATCTGTACTCCCAATGTTCATGGCAGCATTATTCACAATAGCCAAGATAGGAAAACAATCCAATATTGTGGCTAGAATATTATTCAGCCATAAAAAGGAAAGAAATCCTGCCATTTATGACAAAGTAGATGAACCTGGAAGACATTATACTAAATGAAATAAGCCAGACAAAGACAAATACTGTATGACATCACTTGTATGTGGAATCTAAAAAGCCAAACTCCTGGAATCAGAGAGAACAGTGGTATCCAAGGGTTGGGAGGTGAGAGAAATAGGGAGATGTTGGTCAAAGGGTACTGACTTCCAGTTATAAGGCAAATAAGCCCTGGGAATCTAATGTACAACATGGTGACTATAGTTATCAATAATACGGTATTGCATACTTGAAATTTACTAAGAATAAATCTTGAATGTTCACACCCACATACCCACACACAATGGTAACTATGTGAGTTGATGGATGTGTTAATTAACTTGACCCTGGTCGTTTCATAATGGATATGTATATTAAATCATCATGTTGTACACTTCCTAAAAAATATACTTCAGTAAAGCTGGGGAGCAAAACCTTATGGATCCAATTATAATGTCTGTTTCCTTCTTATTTAGGCATTTTTTCCTCTAATAGTGGTTATCCAGGACAGCAATACTACTTTAATAGTTCAGGTAAGCACTTCATTTCATTTAATATATTTTAATGTACATTTTAAAATTATAGTGTTTGCCTCGGTAGAGCTGAAGGTAATAATAGTTTATGCTGTTGTATTATAGTTTACACATTATGTACTTGTGCCTCCAAGATGCCTAAAAGCTAGATGGAAGGGTAGCCCAAGGAGCATGTTTGGATGGGTTGGTAGAGAAAGCCAGGGAAGGAAGTAAATCTGGCATGAAAATATTATATTACTGGTATGTGGTCTGTCAGACATGGTAGATTCATCCTAGACCCAGATCCCTTGATTCTTGGCCTAAGAGACCATCCTGCTGGCTAAGTGTTGGAAATCATTTCAGATATGTAATTCTCCACAGTCCACCCCGTCTACATATTCAGGAAGAATGATGCTAACCCTGAGAGACTAAGAATAGGCATCCTCTAAAATTAATACCATGTGACTTAAAAAGAGGAGAAGGCATTTTTTTAGATAACTTGTATATAGGTAGAAAAACTTCCTGTTAAAGCCTTTGACCTGCTTTAGACTAAGACCACTCATGCCAGCCTGGGGAGGCTGCACTGGTACCAGCAGACAAGTATTAAAGAAGCCATACGCTGTGGAAGCTCAGGCCAAGTGACAACCACTGTAGCTTAAATCTGGAGTCAGCAACCTTTTCTGTAAAGGGCCAGCTAGCTAATGTTTTAGACTCTGAGGACACTAATGTTTTAGACTCTAAGGACTTTGTTGCCCATATTGTCTCTGTTGCAACTTGTCAACCTGTCATTGTATGAAAGCAGCCATAAACAATTCATAAACAGATGAGTGTAACAGTGTCCCAATAAAACCTTATTTACAAAAACAGGCAGTAGGCTGGATTTGGACCACAAGTTGTAGCTTTTTAACCCTTGGCTTAACTAATATAGGTACAAAGAAATATGTACGTTTTTTTATATATAGTGCTTTTGCTTTATTTTCCCAGAGAAGATACTTGTCCGCAGACTGATTTGCCCTGTAGCACTTTGTGAGTGGTTATTTTGTAGATTGCGAAGCCAGCCATCATGGGAGAGAAAGAAAAAGCTATTGTCCCTGTCTCAGAAAGCTTATAATCCAGGAGTGAGAATGTATTTACCATACATTTGAAAAGATGAAATAATAGAAACTAGTAAGACTAATTAGGGTATAGGAAGTAAAATGCTGACCTGTGGAGTGGGTGATACAGATTATGGACTGGTAGCTAGTAAATAGTTATTATTTTATTAATAAACTCAGTATTTATTGAGTTTTTACTATGTCCCCTTCTACTCATTTCCCCCCTTCTACTCATCCCCCACCCTCCTATTCCGCCGTGGACAACACTGATATGATTTCATTTCTATCACCATAGATAGTTCGCCTGAGCTCCAACTTCATATACTCAGTTGCTAAGTACTCTTTTGTAGGCTTCCTTCATTTAACCTGATATTTGATGATCCATATGTGATATCATATGTATCAGTAGTTTTTAATTCTTTTTTTATTCCTGAGTGGTATTTTTAAAAAATTTTATATATTATATACCACAGATTTTCTAGATATCTTTTTATTAATGATTTCTAACTTAATTCTCTTTTTGCTAGGGAACACACTCTGTGTAGTTTCAATCCTTTTAATTTTATGAAACTTTCTTTTGTCCCCGTATATGATCCATCCGGGTGAATGTATGCATTGCCCTTGAAAGAATGTTTATTCTGCCATTGCTGAATGTAGTGTTCCATGCATATCAATTAGGTCAAGGTGGTTTAGACTTATATCTTCTAGGTCTTTACTATTTTTTTTAATCTAACTTTTCTGTCAATGCTAAAAGAGAGGGATTAAAAATCTCCAACTATGATTATAGAATTACTTTTATCTTCTTTTAATTCTGTCAACTTTTGACTCATTTTTTTGCTTTTCCATTAATTTGGGAGGGTTTCAGATTTTATTTCTACAAATATTTTATTTCCACCAATTTCTGAGACTTAAATGACATAAAATTTAGACATTTTGATAGTGTCCCTTGAGTCCTTCAGGCTCTGTTAAATTTTTCAATCCTTTTTCCTCTGTGTTCTTCATCATGGGTACTTTCTATTGATTTATCTTCAAGTTCACTGACTTTTTCCTCTGTCATCTCCTTTTTGCTATTGAACCTATGGAACCTATCTAGGGAGTTTTTTTTAATGTTGTATTTTTAGTTCTAAAATTTCCATTTGGTTCTTTTTTTACAGTTTCTATGTCTCCCCTAAAGACTGTCTCTCCGTTCATTTCTCTAGTGTTCACCTTTATCTCATAGGGCGTGGCTATTATAGTTGCCTTAAAGTCTGTCTGATAATTCTAACATCTCAGTCCTCTCATGTGGCTGGCATCTGTTGCTTTTCTTTTCCTCCTAAGAATTGGTCACATTCTTCTGTTTTTCTTGTTTTGTTTTGTTTTGTATGTCCAGTAATTTTATCTTACATCTCAGCATTTTGAATATTACATTGTGACATTCCAGGTCCTGCTGAAATCCTCTCGAAAATGTTAATTTGTTTTTTGGTTTTTGTTTGCTTTAGTAGATAGTCACTCTAGTTAGGTTTATTTAGACCATAGATTCTTTCTCTCATTCTGTGGGCAGTAGTTTCCAGTGTCAGCTCAGTTTTCAAATCCTTTTCTGTGCTATCGGGGCAGGTGTGCTCATGGATTAATCTCATACTTGTGTGGTGGGTTATGTAGTAGTTCAGTTTCCAAAGCCTATGCCTTTTTTAAATCCCTTTGATTTGCATGTATAGCTCAGGGATGTACCCAGGGCTTGTGTCACTTGATCCACAAAAATAGGAGATTCCTTTTATGTGGATCCAAATCTCATGTGGTATCACATTCCTTTGGCCTTAAGAATGTTCTTAAATATTTCCTCTAGTACAGGTCTTTTGGTAATTAATTCTCCCATAGCGTATTCCTCCACCCTTTCTGATTTCCACTTACACCAGTGTTTGGTTGCTTCATGTTGTCCCTCAAGTCCCCAAGGCTCTGTTATGTTATTTTGTGTGGGGGGGCTTCAGTTTGGATAGTTTCTACCACTGTGTGTTTAAGCTCCCAGTTGTTCTTCCACAGTGTCAAATCTGTTGTCAATCTCACCTGGTGAATTTTCCCTCAGATCTGGTATTTTTCAGCTCTAGAAGTCCCATTTAGTTCTCTTTTATATTCTTCATTTTTCTCCTCATTATATTCATGTTTTTCTTTAAATCATGAGCATGGTCATAACAGTGTCTTACTTAAAGTCCCTGTTAATTCTGCTTTTCAGTTTTTGTTTTTTTTATCTTCTTCATTAGACTGATTTTTCTCCTGGTGGTAGGTCACAATTTGTGTAAGTTTTGAGTGGATGCTAGACATTGTGTACTTTGTGCTTTTGAGTACTAGGGCTTATCTTCTTTTAATTAAAGAATAGTGGACCTTGTTCTGGCACAGAGTTAAGTTTCCTGATAATTAGCTCAATTCTTCTGGGGCTTGTTTTTAAATTCTTTAGGGTGAGTCTACAGTAACTTTTATCCTAGGGTTAATTCTGCACTACTTCTGAAGTGTTACTCTTCTGGGATCTCTCCTGAATGCCTTTTGTTCAGCAAGGACTCTCCTATGGCTGGTTATAAGGCAAAGGTCTCTCAGCCCTGCCTAAGCTCTGAAAATAGTTCTACTTCATAGCTCTCGGTCATTCTTCACCTGGTCTTATAGAATTTCACCTATACATACATGGCTTAATATTCAGCAAAATCTCGAGGGAACCCCAGGCAGATTTCTGGAGGTTTTTCAGTACATAGTTTTCTCCTTTGCTTTTACTCTGCCCTGCAAATAGTAGCTCAACTCAGGAAGCCTGCTGCTCCTACTTGTGTAGCCCCTTCCTGCATATAGTCTGGAAAGTATCTTTAGGCTCATTTCCTTTATTTCATTTCTCCCAAGGTTCAAAATCCTGTACTGCCTATTATACAGTGTCTGAAAACGTGTCTCATATATTTCCTCCAGTCTTCTACTTGACTATGGCAAGAAGGCTAGTCCAATCCCAGTCACTCCTTCCCGGCAGAGGCAGAGTACCTCCTAGCGATGCTGACACAGTGCATTCAGTGCCCAGCCGGGAGGCAGTAGGGTCGCAGTTACCGGAGGTTATGCAGATGAAGTGCAGTGCTGCATGAACTCTGTCCATTGCTGACAGAACAGAAGGAAGGGAAAGCAATGGGAGGAAAGGGCTTTTCACGCCTTTATGAAAGTCCTGTTTGGGATTCTCCAGAATGTGCTGGAATGCCACTGAAGGATTTAATCCATAGAATTCTATTAGAGTTCCATTCAAGCTGTGTTTTTGATGTAGTTTTAAAGGCTTGGATTATAAGTATCAATCCTAGTTGTATTTATGAATCACCTGAGGAGCTTTTACAGGTTTGACATATCCATGCCTTGAATTTACCCCAGACCCAATTATATCATAATGGGATAGAGACAGGGACTTGGACTTTTTATTAAAGCTTCCCAGGTGATTCTGATGGGATCAGGAACAACACTCATAGGCTCATGTGATTCGGGTCACCTAAGCTTGGGGACCACAGAAATGAATACTGTCGCTGCTCCAGGAAGGGGCTCTGCTTCTGAGACTCTCACCTCTGCGGATTTGGATGCTTAAAGTCCTGGCAACGTGATCTTGGTGCAGGAGAGGAACAGTTGCTGAATAATGACAGCTTACCTGCCTCTGTTTGTGGACTCACCTGAGGAGGCATGAGATGATTCGATATCAACAGACTTATAGCCATTTGGAAGAGCACTGGGTCCTTTTGGAGTTGTGGAGACCAGTTCACAGTGATTTAAGAAGAGCTTTGTTGGCCTGTGTGATTAGAAAGAAGGTGGGTTGGGTCGGACAGGAAGACCATTTTGGTTCTGTCTCCCATTGTCATTTCCTTTGCCTGGTGACCTTATTCTCTCCACTAGGCAGGTGACATGGCCCCTAACACCTTGAAGTTGCTAGTGGATAAAAGGCTTCTCTCCTATTTGGTTTTTTAAGTCCCCAAAAGATACAGAAATGTTCCACTGGACAAAGATAATAATAACATACTTGTGCAAAGACATGGCTTAAACCATCACAGTCCTAATATTTTGTGTGACAGCTGGGAAACCGAGGTTTAGAAATGTTAAATATTTTGGCTAAAGTCATACAGATAATTAGTGCTATAACTAGGACTAAAAATGCAAGTCACTGATCCCTAGCCCCTGCTTTTCCTAGTGTACATGTGTGTGAATGTACAGGGAAATGGGCATTCTGGTGCTTAGCCTTACATAAGAGGGCAGTTCCCTTACTGTGTTTTCTTTCTTTTTCTTTTTTTGCACTTAGTGAAAAAAAAAGAAAAAAGGGAAACCTGCTCCTTTCCTCTTTCATATGTAAGATTACCATATTTATATTCCTTCCTCTGAAGTGAATGGATTTCTTCAAAGGCAGAGTTACATGAGGCCAGGTGGCCATGCTAATGGTCTAGGGAACTTTTATGAGAGCATATGTATCTCTTACAAGTAATGATTTATTCTTAATATGGTTGTCCTTAGCTGGAAAAGTCTTTATAGGTCAAAGAACCGCATGAATGTTTAAAAAGCTGTTACCAATTGTTCTGATCTTAGTGGTGTTTCTTGATCTCTTTTGCCATGAAACCCTGGTATGTGTATGAGGAACAGATGGAGTAGTTGATAGAATAATGATAACCAGAATTTCTTTTACTACAGAGCCAAAGTACATAGCTACAAAAGAATATTAAACTAGTATTCATCACAGGATATAGTTTAAACTTATGTATCTTTAGTGTTTGATTGTTAGGTTTTTTTCAGCCATGTTTATTATGAAGGTTTAAAAATATATGATTGGGCCAGTGCAACAGCTGTAGAAAATTTTTGGTCCTAGGAGACCTGTTCTCATTATAATAGATGTTGATGGAATTTTTGTTTTTGTTGATGATTTATGACTGATGATATAGAACCTTTATCCACACTACTCTTTTTGACTTAAGGCACTAAAACTTTCCCTTTCTCTCTCTCCATGTTTTGTCTGACAAGTACCAAATTAGATTTTATAATATTCAGATGTTTGGAGTTGTAGAGTTTATTTCATTAAGGCCCTGCTGGGTTGTTTTTTTATAAGAACATGAAGAAATATATTTTTCTATGCCAAGAAAATGTTGCATCAAGTAGTAGCAAATTTACCTGGCCATTAAAACTCTATAGATGAATATAGTATTTCTAGCATCTGTATAGATAGGTAGTCACAACTTTGGGGTTATTTTGAATTTTGAATTACCTGAACATTTTCAAGGATAGATAGGTAGAAATGTTGCTTAGACCATATTTAACAAAATGACTTTCCACTGGGGTTTAAAAGTGGTAATAAGCCCTATGGGAAAGTGCCCAATAGGCTTTTTGTGGTGCAATCAGATAATTGGCACTCTTAGAGAATTGGGCGGCCTCTGTATTCAGGGATTGCTGAAGCATCCCATGGTATTCAGGGACTTATCTGTAAATATTGTTATGTTTTGGAATGGTTGTCCCTTTCTTTTGTTCTTTGTGAAACAGATGTGTGGGTTATGCTTTAACCAGTTGCCCTTCTATGAATAGGTTTGTTTGTTTGTTTGTTGTGTTTTGGTGAGAAGTACAGAAAGCAAAATTTGTAGCAATGCCACTGTCCCCTTGACTCTCAGGATGTGAAACTTGCTGGTTGGTGTTCCCCAAAACAGTGGTGGAGGCTGAATGTCTCTGATGGTTCTGTTGAGTAGAGATCAATTTGAGAAAGGATGTCCATATTTAAAATGTAACAAGATCCCACCTCAGGCCTAAACCATTGTGAGGATTTGGGAAATTTACTTGTATCTTTCTCCTACTTTAAATATCGTAATATGCCTATTCTGCCATGGAAAATATGAGAGAAAATATGGGCGTTGGGTTATTGGAGGTATATAGTAAATCCCCACTAATTTTTACTGTAATAGGAGGAAGTCTTGCCAGAATTAGCTTCCAAGTCCTGAACAATTTTATTTACTGTTTATGTAAATCATTCATTTTTGTGAGTTTCAGGATGTTCAGTAAAATAGTACCAAAATAGAAGAGTATTATAGTAATTAATACTATAGTAAGAGCGAGCAAAGGCTCTGAATAGACCTTTCTCCAAAACAGATACACAAATGGCCAGGAAGCTCATGAACAGACACTCTGCCTCATGAGTCATCTAAACCACAGTGAGACTGTCTTTTCATTGTTTATATGAAAGTAAAGACTTGCAGAGTGCCTGAAAATTATTATGGGAAGTGGTTAAACTGTTTCCCTTTTAATCTTGTATATTAGGAAAGCATTTTGTTCATAACCAATGCAAAAAGTAAATTTTAAAATTGCCTCAGGACCACTCATCAGATATTCTAAATATGAAATCTCAATTAACTGGTTTCTACCCTACAGTGTTCTGCTTTTTTGGCTGGATTGTGTTTTTTTCTATAGTCTTAATTAAAGCAATAAGAAGCTTAAGCTCAGTCATGTACTATGTTGGTTGATAGGGAGATGTATGACCCAAGACTTATAATAAAAGGGTAGGAATTTTCATCCATAACAAAAAGCACATTAATTAGACATTTGAAACATCATCTTCAAAAGATATGATAATGGAAGGAAAGAAGAGAAAAAATTAAAGAAACTGTTATTCTCTTCCATTACACAAGAATCAGATTGTTAATCCTCCATGGGAAAAAAGTCTCCTCAAAACAAATTCCATAAAGTAGGTGATTAAAGAAAATGTAAAGAGTATATTCAAACTGACTTGAAAAGATTGATGGAAAGTGAACTTTGCTCTGTAATTCACCTTTATTAATGGGGTATCTAAGTTTGATACTTAAAGCATTATTTAATGACTGGGTTTTCTCTTCTCTCATTTCACCTAGCAACCAATTTCTTGAAAGTGCTTTTAAGAAAAACTATGATCACTGACATAGGATTGTAATTACAGAGACATTGGCTTCTATATCTCAATGTAGTCATTACTGTCTGAAATATACCCAGCACCGAAGTCCTGGAGTATATGCATTAAACGTTGGTTTGTCTCTCCCTGTATAGAGCCGCCAGACAGTAAGGCTTTCTCAGCTGTCATTCCAGGCAGCCCCTTGACTCCAGTCAGGACTTCACTGAAAATGCTTGACATATTAAACTGCTCTATACCAAAAAAACCCACTCTAACTGATAGGAGCCCCGTGCTAGTCCCCTCCCCGGTACTGCTTATACCTTCTAAATGACTATCTTCTTCCTCATCAGCACATACAGACTCACTTATGAGCAGTCCCATGTTGGGCACTGTGGATACAGTGACAGGACAGTCACTGCCCACCCTCAAGGAGGCATTCTCCATTTGTCATCTTTTCTTTTGAGGATTATCACTATACACAAAATAAGGACATACGTTGTTTTATTGTCTTTGCTTATAAATTAAGAAGTGTGAACAGAACAGTCCAACGTTCTTTAACCTTTTGGTTGTTCTCGTAGGCTACTCTGGATATCAGAATTATTACCCGTATGGCAGGCCAGGTGACCCTGAAGAAGTACCCAGGAACTATGACGTGTACACAGCGGGGCTGAGTGAAGAGGAACAGCTGGAAAGAGCCATAAGAGCCAGCCTCTGGGACCAAGGTCGGAGTTTTGCACCCTTCTCTTATTTTAAAGCATACCTCACATGGTGAGATGGTCTGAAATAGGACTATTTGTAGCAAATTAAACTTTAAATAGTTTATAAAAAGGATATGTAGATGAAAAAATGTGTACAGATTGTGATTACAAGGAGTGGAGTGTGATGTCATATTCCCAGCAGCCTAAGCTAATAAGGTGCCAGACTGTGCATGTATTGTTAAAGTGATTCTTTTTATAGGCCTTCTGTGCTGAATACTTTGGTGTTAAAGTCAAGAAACTTTAAAAAAAAGAATTCTTAGGTACATGAAAAAAGGGGTTTATTTTGCATTCATATATGTACAGCAGGTTCTGTATCACTGTATATAAAGTGTTGCCCACAAACCTTCCTCAAAATCATGTAGGCGGGTTGATAAGAATTCAAACCCCCAACCTACTGAACCATTCTCTCTGGGGGCAGGCCCTAGGAATTTGTATTCTTAACCCGCTTTCCAGAAGATTCTTTCACAAACTGAAGTATGAAACCACTGTATTTATTTTGCCATCTTTGGTCTCAGTTTGAATTATGAGTTTGATTATTACTGTCTTTATTGCTTAGTAGTGACAGAAAATCATCTCTTCACTCAGTAAGGTCTTATTATGTTTAATGGATTATGTTAGGTCCAGTAGGGAACACAGAAAGGTAAGCAATGAATATGGCCTCATGAAGTTCACAATCTGTGACGGGGACATGCTTTGCTAGATGCCATAATGCACAAGTAACCATAATATCAGATGCCTACGAGAGGCTCAGGCTAAGTGGAGAGGCAGTGAGAGGGGAGCTTTTCCTTAACGAGAGCTGCCAGAGCTTCATAGACGTGCTTTGGAGCTGGACCTTCAAGAATGTGCAGAATTTGCAGAGATGTGGAAGGGGCTTCCAGGCAGGAGTCAATATCCACACGGACAGAGAAGTAAGGAGCATGAGCAGCTAGCCCTCACTTTTGAAGGGCATTAAGAAAAGAAGGGGAAGAAGAGTGATAAGCTAGGCTGGTGTCCCGTCACAGAGGTCCTACAATTAAAGGACAAGCAGAAAATGGATATGGTATAAGGTGTAAATGTCAGTAAGAGTTCTGCACGGGGAGTGACATGATCACAGCTGTATTTTATGAATCTGGTAGCAGTCATTCCACAAACAGTGATTGAGCACCTGTGAGGGTGCCGGGAAGGTGCCAGGTGATGGGAATACATAAATTATAACAGCTTGATTTCTGCCTTTAAGGAGTTCAGTTTTAGCAGCAGTAGTGTGTGGAGGTGACAACAAGGTGGGGAGTGACAGCGAGAGGGGAGACAAGTCAGCAGACTATTGCAGCAGTCTGAACCAGAAATGAAAGCCTAGCTGATTTTATGAAGGTGGCAGGGGAAGTGGAGAGGATGAGATGAAGTGGTATTTCTCAGATGGGCAGTGTCAGAACTGTGGTGCATCAGTCATCTGTAACTGTGTAACAAATCACCCTGACACAGGTGGCTTGAAACAATAAACATTTCTTCTTTCTCTTGAGCACATGGGTCAGCTGGTCAGGCTTATGTGATCTTGGCCAGTGTGCTAAGGTGTCCCCAGTGGTCAGCTGGAGCTGACTGCTCTATCATGACCCCATTTATATGCCTGCCTGACCTTGTCCAAGGTGATGGTAGAGATTAGGCCATGCATTGCTCCTTGTCCAGCCAGCTAGTGACTCCTTCACAAGGCCTCAGCACAAGGGTTCTGAGAGAGTGTGGAGACAAGCAAGCCTCATGTTACACTTAGTCAGTTCCACCGTGTTTTCTTGCCCAAGCAAGTCAAGGACCTGGTTCGTGGAATAGGGAAATAGACTCCACCTCTTCATGGAAGGAACAGCAAAGTCACTTTGCAAAGTGTATGGATAGAAGCAGAGGTAGAAGGTAATGGCCATTCTTGTAGTCGCTGTATCTCATGAGGTCGGTGAACTGCTGATATCACAATCACCAGAGCTGCCTGAGCCTTGGGATCCTGAACTCTGGGGGCAGGGCCCCAGAGTCTTCACCTTAACAAATTCTCATGGTTATTCTTTTCACACAGGAGTTTAGTCACTATGAGGCAAGACATGAAATATTATGGGACACGTAGGTCAGAGCAAGGCTACTCAGCATGGACATTTTACAAAACTTTATTTAAGACCATAGAGGAATAGTGTTAAGGGAATATTTTTGGAGTGATAGAATTATCTATATCTTGATTATTATGTTATATAAACAGCTCCTTGTATTTCTCCAAACTCATATAACTGTATACCACAAAGAGTAAATTTTCCTAAAAAGAAATTATAAAAGAGTTAAATAAAAATTAACAAGAAGCCCAGTGGTAACTGGTAGTCTTGCAAAGATCATCGAAGACTACAAAAACCATCAGTTAGGAGATTGTTGAGACACAGGACACTCACACAGTGGTGAAGTATCAGCTCAAAGAGGAACGTGTTACAGCAAAGGGAAAAAATGTACTTTTGCAACAGAGAGAGGTAGTCACCTCCTGAACCTAGTGATCACACTTAGCGTTATTAGTGGGTTGCCTGATGTGGTGTATTAATGCAGTATAAGAACACAGCATCATCAATGATGTATTCTTTCTAACTATGTTTAACCCAGCTCTAATTAAGTCTTCCAAGGTAAGTGTCAATATACTAGAAATCCATGGAATAGAGGAACAAGTTGAATAACACCAGGAAGAAATAATCAGACAAAAGGTGGGATTTCTGCAATTCAAGGAGACTAGTCTCTGGAAAAAAACCATCAATATCAAAAAAAAAAGCAGGATGTGGTTTTATATTAAAAGGAACCAAACATTACAGGAGAACTGTGAAAAAACTTGCTATAAGGGCATTGTTGAGAAAAAGGGATTTTGTATTTTGTATTTAGGCTAGATATTAGATGTTATTAGGGAAATAATCTAACTTTCTTTCATGTAACTATAGTATTGTGGGTAAGTAGTGAAATGTCCCTTAATTCTTGGGAGAAAATGATACACCTGCAACCTACTCTCAAAGGTCAGCCCAAACAACTCCCCTCTCTTGTCTTTCCTTCCTCTCTCTTCCTCTCTCTCTATTCTTTCTTTTTCACTATCTGCAAAACAAGTTCTACATTCAAATAAATTTGGGAAACACTGTAGACTATAAGCCCTTAAAGATCCAGAATGGCACAGTATGATAGTTTAATTTGTTCTGCAGTTACGAAACCAATTTATTACATTATTGTTTACCAAACTTGTTTGACCACAGAAGTTTATTTTCAGTGAATGATTTTAAGAGCACGTGGAACTGCTCCAAGGAAACTGAACTGAAGAGACTTCCTAACGTGCACTATTCAGTAAGAGGTGACAGCAAAGAAAGTAGCTTTAGAAATGGCTTATATTAATTTTATTTTCCTTGAAACACTTTGTGATTGTCTTGTTAAGAATGAGAAACCAAGGAGACTTTAATTTTTTTACAGGCCATTATTTTTTAGCCTTTTTTATGGAAAAATATTTGGTTTGAGCTTTTTTTTTAAAATTCTGACCACATAGTAAATACTATTTTGTACCTTACTTCTTTTCATTCAATATTATGTTGTAATCATATTTTCACGCCAGCAAATTTTTGGACATACAGGTTCTTCATATATTTTATTGGATTTATAACCTAAATATTTCTTTTTTGTTTGTTTGTTGGAAGGGGAGGTATGCTGTTATAAATAGTACTTTTTAAAAAAAATTTGTATTTGCTGAGGTTATTATATACTTTTTTCTTATTTAGTCTATTGACATACTAAATCATTTTGATTTTCAGAGTTGAAGCAGGCTTGCATTCCCAGGATAAATCTCACCTGGTTGCGGTATTTTATGTGAAAATAGCATGTGTACCCGAAAAGAATGTGTATTCTGCTCTAGTTGGGTGGACTGTTCCACAAATGTTAATTAAGCTTACTGTTGCCCAGGCCTTCTGATCTCTACTGATTGTCTCCTTGTTCTGTAGACTACTGTGAGCATTTTGAATGATACAGTATTACTCTGAGTAATATACTGAGTGAATAGTGTTATGGTTACCCTCCATATAACCAAACACTTCAAATTCCCCCATTTTGTTACCTTGTTTTTAGGGTGGGGCTGATAAGCCAAAGAGTTTTTCTCTGTGTCTCCCTGAACTTCAGTATCAACCTTTCCTTTGTGGTGTAAGTTGCATACAGTCCCCGTCCACTCTCTTGTCCCCTCCCAGTAGGAGGCTGCTGTCACTTACCCTGTGCTTTTCAGTCTGGTGGTGAGAGGCAAGAGGGGGTATGTTCTGATTAAGCCCTAGTGGGAGGTGGCACTGTGTCCCTGGGTTACTGTGACACTGTCACCTTCTCAGGGTTACTGCCCCTCCCCCAGGTTGGAAAGGTTGGTTTTCTTCCCCCTTCTCTCCAGGCTGCAGTAGGTGTTCACCATTTCCCTCGGGGAAACAGTGATTTTTACCTTTCTCCCCGGCATTTAAGGCTTTTTTGTTCCAAAGGAATAGAGAAGAAGGATCTAGAGAGCCTTTCATGTAAACCTTCTCTGCAGTGGCTGCTCTTCTTTCCCCCAAGACTGTACCGGGAATGACAAAGGACCCTGGGCTATCAACCTGTCTTTTTTGTGAGGACTGCAGGAGGTCCTCATAAAAGCCTGAGAGTGGGTGTCAATTCCTTTATATTTCAGACCCCAATATATTCTCTGTGTATGTTCTGTGTTCTCACTAGTTCACACTCAGCCTTTAGCAAGTAGTTGACAGTTGTGGCTAAATTCTTTTTATTAGTGTCCTTCAGAGCCTGGGCCAGGTAAGCCAGAGCTGCAGCACCATTTAGACTTCTGTCTAGCTGGCTGCCCTGCACTGCCTCAGCTCCCTAATGGGTTCAGGAAAGATTACTGATCTACAGATTGTCCCGCATTTATGTTTATTATAAGGATGGGAGTCATGCTTTTCCAGCTTTCTACATCCCAAGTAGAAGCTGGAAGCATTCTTTATTCTTCATTGGGGTTTGAATCTATCATCCCTAGTATATTTATTTGATAGCTTTTTTTTTCTTTTTCAATAAAGAACATCTTTTCCTTATGATGTAGGTGGAATCTGTAGTCCTTTTTAAAAAGATTGCATGAATGCTTAATTCTTTTCCTTCGATTTCCAGTTTTCAAAGTAAGAAGTTAGTGTAATAGTTACCAGTATTACTGAGATTTGAAAGGGCAAACTAGTAGAAAGTCATTTGGTAGGATGACACTTCAGCAGTAGACCACCCAGCACCAATTAGTTTCAAAATGTTCTTTAGTTAAATATATTGGAAGAGTAAATTAAAGAATCAAGATAGCAACTTTTTGTCCTCAGAATTTGCTGTTACTGTATTTCTGACAGTACCTGGCCACACAAGTCCTTAAGCTCATGCCAAGAATAATAATACCAAATAGCTTTTGTAGAAAAAATATCAAAATCCCTGTCATTTCAAGGAGCTTGCACATTAACTTCTATTAACAGAAATCTTGTCTTGTTCTGTTGGCAGTCTCAGCTTTTTTAAACGAGTCCAAGAGGCAGCTGATACCACAATAATAGAAAAATTTTGGAAAAAAGCCATCTTTTTCTTTGAGTCAAAAGGCAGATGCCAACTAGGAACATTAGCTCATTGCATTTTCCCCTCCCCCTTCCCTCCGCATCCATCTATGTATAATTTGTGCCTTTTTTTTTTCTTTTTAATAGCCTGCCACCAAGTTCAGCTGGCGGCTGGATACAAAGCTGTGTCCTTTTCAACTTCTCTCTGTCAGCCTGGAGCATGTGTCCTGGTGAAAGCTGGAAATGCTTCCTGACATGTGGAATAACTTGTGCTTCTTTTCGTATATTCTTCTGAAAGGCAAATGGCCACAGTCACACTTGGCTGTCTTGTGATAATCAAGCAGAGTGGTTATTCCCCCTCCCCACACGTACTGGTTAACCGTATGTGAAACTATGGTGGCATATACTGCAAAGGTCTTGGCTTCAGAGTAAAACTCATTGCTTCTTTGTCTTTCCATCTTTAGGTGTAAAATTGTCAGGGAAGCCATTTTGGAAAAAACATTTGGGTTCAGAATTAATATCTAGTGCTATTTTTGTTAACAGATCATTTGACAGTATCTTGAATCCTGTTTATAAGCATGTGTTCATAGGGATCCATTGAGATACATTTTCAGTTATAATGAAAAGAATTTATTTTCACTAAGTTGTACATTTTTCTTGTTACTGATGCTAAACCAAAGTATATAAATGTTCTGTATATAAACACATCTGTCTTCTCTATTACTGCATGGAAAGTTCTGGGAAAAATTGAATGAATTTCATGTTCTTTTAGTCTTTCATGGTATGGTACAAAGAAAAACGGATGGCAACTTCAGGGGCCTGAATTTGAGTCCTGGATATCAATTACCTTCACTTAAGGTGTGAATCACTCAATCTGATCAGATATCTGTTTAATTTTTTTTTATAATTAGTTGAGTTGGGTACTTTTCAAAACCTCTTCCTTTTCCTTTATTCTGTGGCAACAGACTGGCATGTAGCTAGAAAGGGATAGAGACACAGGGAAATGTCAGGAGTATTGGGGAGTGTTTGATGCATAGAGCTCAAGGCCTTTGGATGAAAGATCATTTCTGGGAGACAAATTCACACAGCCACGTAAGGCTGATCTAACCCGGTAAGTACACGGCTTACAATGGTGGTATCTTATTCAGCTGCATGAGTATATGCATCTTCACTGGCCCAGAGCAGGCATAATGCAGTTGGCAATTTTTAACATACGTGTATGTTCAGGGCTGGTCTGCTTGGCTTTGCAAGAGCACTGCAGGCCAGAAACTACAGCTAATTCGGCGTGACCACTCACTTTTTTTTTTTTTTTTAAGTAATTTGGTGTGTGTTCCCCCAGGAAAACTTCCTATGTAATGAAAAAGTACCATCTGCCAGACTGTCTAAAAACAATTTCATTGCCGAACACTTCCTTTGGATTCCTGGTTCCTACTTGGTACTCTCTCTGTTAGAGATCCTTGTTTCAGTGAGTAAAATTTGATATTTGAGAGTGCATCTAGATGTGAAATTGTACATGTAAGGAAATATAAGGACATACTTTTTCAGATCTGTGAAATAACATGTGAATATCCCAGCCCGGAAGAAAAATAATAAAATTAGTGGACTAGGTTTTGCTGAGGTTCCCAACAGGCAGGAACAGATTTCTGTTTAGGATGCATATTTAAAAATAATAACTGTAGACCAGCTGTTGCTAAAATAATAAAAATAAGGATACACAAAACTTAAACATATGTGGGAAATTGACATTAACAGTTATGTGTGAATTTCTTTATAATTTTTCCTTTGCTGCCTATCTCCACAATCATCATTTATTGAAAGGCATTATTCAGATGCTAATGAGTAGATTTAGCAATGAAAGTATGAACAAAACTCTAATGGATTAATTCTACCCACTCATGTCCCTCCATCCTGCCCCACACACGAAGGCCACTTTCGGGCCACCAAATCTAAAGGTTTCAGAAATATTACCTTGTACATGCATCATGTTTCTCAGAATCATTATTCACTCTGTTACTCAGCAAATCCCTATTTGAGCCCCTTGTATGTGTTAGATACTGGTAAGGATTGCAAGCGACAGAAATGAATAAATCCTATTCTTTACTATCCAACCAACAATATTATTTTTGCTGAATGACAGATTTTCAAGTGACTTACTTCAATTTATTTCACTTCCCCATATTAGATTTGGGAAAGAAACATAGTAACCTTTGAAATGAATTGATCTCTACTTCAGCAACCATGATCCCTTAAGTTATGTAACAATTTTATAGAACATCAAGTTTACTAATACCATGATGTGGATACTGAAGTTATCTATACAGTTTTTAATCTCAGAAATTACTGTATATATATTCAGCGTTTTGTAAGACTACATTTAATTGGAAGAAATTATTAACATAGGCCTGATTAAGAAACTCTTGTCATTTCTATGAAATACATTCGTTTGAAAGAGAAATATCAAATAGTGCTTTAAAATACAGTGGATCTCACATATGAAGAAGTTTCGAATCCTATGCATTTATGTTGAAATATCAAGCAAAACAAAATGGTATCTTTTTTTTATGAGCCCCAAGACTCAGCCATTGATATTTTCAGTGAATCATATTTTCTTTTCTCCTGTCTCTCTTTTTTCTGTTGAGTTTTACTGACCCTTTCCTAAGTACACATCAGAAGTGTGTATGACATCACTTTGCACGGCTGGGTCTTAACATTCCATCTTCAGCCATTAGTAGTAGTATCCTTAAAGAGTCACATTGTTGAGCATATTAAGCGCATAACTGCAGTTTAAATCTTGGGGAGGGACATATTACTGTGATCCTTTGCTTAACTTACTTGAATTTTTTTTACAGTAGATGACAGAGAACGAGACAAAACAACCATTTTCAAATATAAGTGTGATATGCTGGTGCTGAGAGTAACCTTAGACGTTATCATATCTGACACCTGGTTTTACACAATGAGGAAACACACCTGGAGAAATCAAGAGACTTACTATCCTATCACAATCTATATATATATGTCTGTAACTTTGGCCCCAATTACTGTTGACAGTGTCCTGCCCTGGGGATGCAGGTGTGAAATAGGCAGGTTTGAGGAGCCTAGAAGGCACGACCTCCCTGGAAGCTGCTAGACTAGACCCACATTTCCTAGGTCTTGTGAGTCTGCCCTACAGCAGGCCTGAAGCCCTAAGCGAGCTTCCACATCAGCCATCTGGCTCGGCTGCAGACTCACAGCTTCCCCTGCAGCCAGGGGCAGAGTCCACCAGGCCCTTGGAGGTAAGGGAAATGGGACGAAGTGTGAGCAACGCCTCTGATGTGTGTGTGTGTGTGTGTGTGTGTGTGTGTGTGTGTGTGTGTGTGCTCACAGCTGTTAGTTAGCTGTGGCTGCATGGCTCTCTGATGGCTGCATGGCTCTGCTTGGGTTTTGCCAAGGAAATGGGCAGCACTCAACTCCTTTTCTGGTAGCCCTACCTGAATTCCAGGTGTCCCAAGGTGGACGGTGCTGAGGGCCTGAGAGGTGTGATGGTACCGAGCTCATCTATTATGGTCTTTTAGAACTTAGGTGTTGTTCTGGTTAGAAGAGCAATGCATAATCATTGTGGACAATACAAATCAGCAAAGAGAAGACAAAAAATAATCCATAACCCCACCATCTAGAGAAAAGCTACACAGCATTCGAGGTATATCCTTGCAGCTACCCATAATATATGTAGGTACCCAGAAGAAACCACTCCTAAGTGTTTTGATCAACATTTTTCCAGGTCAGCAAGTATTAAGTGCCTCTTCTGGTGGTTACTGTGCTCGGGAGATTCACATACCCACACAGAACCCTATGAAGTAAACATTTGTACTTATCTTCATTATCTTAGATTGTGAAACAGGCACAGAGAAATTCAGTGACGTGCCCAGGGTCACATTTTAAGTGGCAAATACCAAACAAGAGGGCTAGATTTCTCTGTTCCTAGTTGGGATGCTTTCTACATTGCACAGCACAGCCACTACAGAAAAACCATCCGTAGGGCATGGTTTTGTGCCTAGCCCTTATGTAGTCAGCGGGTAACTGAGTTGGAGTCACGTCTGAATTGTCAGAGGTGGATTGGCTGTTGTGATCTTCCTGAATTCAGAACCCTACAAACCAAAGTTGATGTGGCCACTATAGGCAGTCAAGCTAAATTTAGAAAGACTGTATTATTTACAGTATAACAAGGACATTTCTCTTACCAGTTGTCTTCCTTTCCATATATAATTGGCTAAGTTCTTCTGTTTGGTTGGTTTTGCTTTTGTTTGAGCAAAAATTCCTGACAGGAATTAAAAATCATGAAATAAATAGTTTGTATAAGGAAGGAACACCCATGTTTTACAAGAAAACCTGCATCCCAGATACCGCATAGGACACACCCTCCCAGATGCTTACTGTTGACCACCCTAAATAATCTGCTGGGCTGTTATTTGTCTCTACCAAACATTATAGCATATGAGTTTGAAAATACGGTTTTTAACATGCACACTAGCGACATTTGAATTAAGGATTTTTGTTCTGTTAATTTAAATAGGACTCAATTTTTCTTCAGTAGCTTTTCTTTTAGAAGTGATGTGTAACAAAAAAGAATAAATGTGCTCCCATTAAGTGTGCCTTCAGACGTCTGAATTTCACACTGAGCCGGTACACATGACTCTAGCCACTCATTGATAGGAAGTATTTATGTGAGAATTTTCACTGTCATCTACTCTGCGCCATGAAATGGTCCCACTCAGAGCTGCATGCCCTCTTCCCTCCATTTTGTTGTGTTGCTAGTAAGAAAAACCAAGAGTCACACATTGGTTTCCACTTATTATAGATTCACAAATAGCTTTCAGAGTTGTCTGCTCTTGTCACTTGGCAGTCCGCCAAGGATTCAAAAACTATTTATAATTCTGTTGTACTTAGTTATGGAGAGCGAGATGTGAGAGTCATGCCTAATATGTATTTATGTATCTTCATGAATCTCAATTGGGGACCACAGATCTTCCTGTGTCACATCTGTGTTATTTAAATCTGTTTCTGTTGTAATACAGGACTGAAATTGTGCAGTGTTATTAAGATTACTATAAATATTAAGCTGATTAAAATTGCACTATAATCATCTGCTTTGGAAAAATTGCCAGTGACCTCATCATGCCTCCGTAGGACACAGGTTAAATAAATCATGACATAGAATAATACTCAGCCATTAAAAAGACAGAGAAGCAGGATACAAGCAGCATGCTTAGTAGAAACTCATTTATTTTGTAAAACCTGGTGAATATACTATAAAAAAGATTGGGATAATGTTTAATAAAATGCCAGTCATCCTTATTTCTCAGGAATTAGATTATGATAACTTTCATTTTCTTGTTTTGGCTTCACTCCAATTTCTAAAATGACTGCAAAATCATGTAGAACCTTTTCAAAGAAAAAAAATTAAACCTATGCATTGCTAAAAATATTTACTATTAGCCTGGCACTTGTCTGATGCTCTCTAGATCCTGTCTCATAAGGCATCAGGCTGGGTGTTGCAGGGAAGTGTGGAGAAGCCTGTATCTCGGGCGGTCACCGCCAGTGCCTGCAGACTACTGGTGGGGGGTCAGAGTGATAAGGGAGACTGAGCGGAACTCAGGATCCCAACTAGGAAATCTCCAGGTCCTTTTTCTCCTTTTCCTTTTTACTTTATTCTCTTCTTTACCTTCTTATCTCTACTCCAAACCTGCCAGGCTATAGTTATCCCCACACATTGGGCAAGGCAACTGTTCCTATTATTTGTAGCTCACTCTCCCTGGTTACTACAATGTTCTCATTCTTAAGGGTTCCAGAACATCCTGGATGCTGTCCTAGTTTGAGGCTGCTTTAGCACACAGATTGAGAACCATGGTGCCAAGCAGTTCCATTTTGCCCTCCAGTGATAGAATTGCAAGCTTGGTGCACTTTATCAAGTGCCATCCTTCCATATCTACTCCAGTTCATCTCAGCGAAAGGTCGCGTGGGGTGGTTAGACCTGAGAGGTTTGGGTCACCAAGGAAAGGAATCTGGAATGCTTTCTGTGGAAGAGCGCTTTTGTACTGCAAAATACAGTTCTGTGATACAAGAAAACAGTATGGGTTGATTCCTGAATCATTGCAGTCAGGATGCTTTACAAATCAGCCAAATCAACCCAAAACCCAGCACGTTTTTCATTTTCAGCTCAGTGAGACTAAAAGGAAACAGTTCGCTTTTGGCTATGGTGATGCTGAAATAAAACGTAGCTGGCCCATCGACATTAAGGGAGATAAAGTGTTTAATAAGTGTCTCCTGGAAGAAGTGACATCTGTATAGAACACCTGCTGTCTTCATTATAACTTTAAATAAGCTGGGTCTCGGGGGGGTAGCTGGGCCCTTCTCCTGGCACACTGTGCTGTGACGGAGATAAATTTTAAACCACAAGTAATTGTCTGTTGTGGAGAGGGTGCTTTTTGGTGAGACGTGTTGGAGTGAAGAGGGAAATAAGCCCCTGACTTCGATAACTCAGGCCCAGCAAGACCTATTTTGAGCATAACTTTGACACTGTGACACTTATCAGGTTATGACCGTGTTTCCTACCCCTTGTTGTAGCTCTTATTGTTTGCTAATTTTCATTTTAATGTTTTCTCCCTCACAGACGCATGTAGACAGTTCTTCTCGGTACGTGGGCATGGCCGTCTAGTGGGATTCTGGATTTCTCTGTGTGCTTTGAGGAAGGGGTCTGAGTAGTCGTTGAGCAGTGCCTGTTTTGAGGGCTTGTTTTCTGTTCTGTTTTTGCTCATTACAGTCCTGCATGTAGACACAGGGGTGGCTGGAAGTGAAAGAGCCCCAAGGAATGCCTTTCTGGGAGTCCCTTTTAAATCTGTTGCCATTTTGGCAGATTACAATCTAACCAAGAATGATTTCCATAAGCAATGGCTGTAGAAAACTTTGTGGCCCCAGAAAATTATATTTAATCAGCAGTGTGGTTCATCTTATTAGCCTGAGGAGAACATAACTCACCACCAAATTCTCCTGTATTTACAGATAGGATTGTTTGGAACCAATATCGAAACATCTACTGCTTTTTTAGTCGTGTGAACCTAATGCATCGTTCCCCTGCAGCAGCAGCCGTATGGGTGGTGTGTGCTCTGGATCTCTCAGACCTTGACACCAGACAAGGGGGACATCTTCAGAGTTAATGAGCAATTAGGATGTTCTTTCCTGTCAATTAACTGACAGAATAATGAGATCGAATGAGCTCTGTCCTTAAAAATACCCAGATTTGTACTTTCTAAAATGCATGCCTTTCACTGCTGTTTGCAGTTACAGGAATAGATAAACAACTACTTATGTGAAAATAAATTAAAAATTGCACCTACAGCAAACAAAAGAGACAGATATATGGACAGGATGCCATGTATTCTAAACTCAGAATTCACAGATTTTCCTCCCAAGTGGCTGTAGTGACCTTTTAACATCTGCTGTTACCTTAATTGTCTTAGAGATTGGCGGACAAAATATTGAGGTAGTGAGAACCTTTTCTCATATGAATGAATGCATCATATCTAAGTTTGGGGCAAACTGGGTAATTGATCCTAAATTTGAATTAGTGGGTTCCAGAGCACGGCCCATTCTCAGGTTTGGTTTTCCTCTGATTGTGATAAGAAGTTAGTGAAGGGTTTGAACAGAGTGAGTGAGGGCAGAAGAGAAAATGGATAAAGACTTTGAGATTCAAGGATGGCCTGTTGGAGGAAGTAAACTGGTTGGGGTTGCAATATATTTTTCAGTGTGGGGGCCAGACTGGCAAGATAGATGGGAATCAGCTTGTGAAAGGCCCAATATGCTGTACTTGAGCCTGGGGATAGTGGGAACCATTGAGAGTTTTAAAGTAAGGGAGCAATGAGATCAAATCTGAATTTTAAAATCACTCTCCTATATGTGTGGAGATTGGGATAGAATTTAGGTGAGTCATAGCATATAAGGCACCATTGTAGGTGACCTGTGTATGTGTGTTTACGTTTGTGTGTGTATGCAAGAGCATATACGTGCATGTGGGCTCACTTAATCCAACAACCAGTGGGGTTAGTTTTACTAGTTACCCATTTCAGAGAAGAGGAGACTAAGCCCAGGGAGGCTAACTGAGGTGCCATAACTAATCAGTGACAGAGCTGAGACTCAAGCCCAGGCAGTCTTGGTGCCAGAGTCTATGTGCTTAATCATTGCATTATCTTGCCTTCCATATGGTATTGATAAGGCCAGCATCATCACAACATTTTGATTAATTATTTAATAATATAATTAATACTATTAGTATTCTACTAAATTCCACTAGTACTTTGTAAACCTTTTATTTTTTTTTTGATATTCATATACTTTCCTCTTGGAATGAAATTAGAAATTTTTGGTGAATTAGAATTCTGTTAAATATTCTTCAAAAAGTTTCAAATCAAGTTTCTCAACCAGAGGTTATTAATGTCTTCTTGGTTAGCATCAGGCTTCCGTATGGGAATGTCATGGGTTTGTGTTTTCAGGGCTTTTAGCACGAAAGTCCAGGGAATGAAATCCTGAAGTTTTCCAACCCAAAGGTAACACTCAACTAACTGTAGGTAAAATCTTCCAGTTCAACAGAAAGATAGAAAAGGTGGCATTAAGAATAAAGAGGGAGTGGACTTTTATGAAAGATACAGCTCACTGATGGTCAAGGAGAACTAATACGTTCACAACTGTTAATGCCCTCACTTGATTTCTGAAAACAAAAGTAGTTGTTGTTGGCCAGGGTGTTTCAGTAAATGCATGGTGACTGAGTGCATTGACTTCTAAGGTATTGCATGATTTAATTATTACAAGGACTGTAATTCAGAAAAGACCAAACATATCACTGACTAATATTTGTTAAGTCATTAGAGGTGTTTTGGAAATTTTTAGTGGTTCTCAACATTGGCTGCCTATTAGAATCATGTGGGGAGCTTTTTAAGCTTACAGATGCCTTGGCCCCCCAAAAAATGAGAATCTGCAGCCAGTAGGGTTGAGGGGAGGGAGTGCTTGGGCCCTGGGATTGCCTTGTGAGCGATGCAGGCGCTTTCCTTAGTGGGAAGCTTCCCGAGGGCCCGGGAGAGAGGCTCCGTCTGTCTCTGCCTCACTCGTAAGAAGCTCTGGCAGAGGACAGGGGGCACTTTTTTTTTTAATTGGAGGTACAGATAGTATCATATATTTCAGTAGTTAGCCTAGGTTTCTAAATCCTTTATAATTTTTAGAATATGGAAAACCCATAGTGTGTCAGATATGAGCAAAGTAGCCACCCCATTCCCCCCAAATAAACAAAGACCAAGTTCTCTGCCATAAGGAAACTTAGTCAAGTGGAAGGGAGAGGAAGGGAACTAGTAAAGCATCAACAAAAATGGCTATTATGTTGCAGAAACTGTGTAAAAGTGTTAGTCTAAGAGTCTAAAAATTATGTGGGTGAAACTATTGCTAATCAGAAGGGTGACTGATGGCTGGGAATGTTTAGGGATGGATGGGTTGGGATGGATAGAAGGAAGGATGCTAGATGGTTCCCTAATATGTCTCTGTGACAAAAAGGAAGTCATTAAGGCCAACTTACATCACATATGAGTGCTTTTTGGAAATCATTCAATAAGAAATGTAAAATAAAATGTTTTTTTTTGTGTGTGTATTCTGTTCTCTAGCTTAAATCTTTACGGATGAGAAATGTTAAAATAATGCAGTGGATTTTAATGGTTATTGCTCATAGTGCTTTATTATTATTTTGCCTTTTAACATGTTTCTTATTAGAGAGGAATGAAATGTTTTCAGGCTTTTCAGTGGTTAGGAAAGTTGCAATTCATGAGAGTACCAATTAGAGATGATTATAACCTGACAAAACGGCTGTGCCATTTAAGGAGAGCTCAGTTGACACTTTCAGAGACTGTAAAAGTGTTAGTCTAAGAATCCTGTGGCAGCAATTTGGCCTTGTAAGAATTACCCAGAATTCTTATCAACATAGTTAGTCCTAGGGTGGTGACTCTGTAAGGGCTTTAGGAATGACCTGGTCCTGACCAGCTTGGCACTCTGCACCTAGAAAGAGAGGTGGGTATTGGCTAGACCCACACAGCTTGTCCTTTGCTAAGCACATCCTTGGAATCCGCATCCTTACACCCCCCCGTTTAGAGCTGTTTCTACCATGTCACCTGAGTGCATTTTTAAGCATAGCGTGTAATGAGAAAATGAGTTTGTCAAAGAGTAATCACATTCTGTCCAGTGCTAAAGATCCCCTACTACCATAGAGGATGGTCAGCCAGATCCTTTGGTAACTACATTTGCTTTGAGAAGTATCTAGTGAGCAACTAGAGTTAGGTGGGATGGTATCTCCTTTAAAATAAGTTTTACTGGGCTCTAGGAACCAGTTTGCAACAGCTTGCCTTCTGATATGTCATCAGGAACTCCAGTGGATTTTCAGTTACTTGTATTCAACTGAGCTTTCTTGCAAAAGGATCCAGGACATCCTTCATCTAGAATTTCCTTTTTATGTGTTATAATGCTATACTTTTTTGGCTAGATTGATTTTTAGGGTATTGCATGATTTTTCAGACAAAATTAGGTGTCACGAACTTGACATATTTTATTAGTTGTCTAATTTTATGACTTCTTTGAGAAATGGATTTTCAGTTGGAATCAATTCTAATATCAACATCTTGCTGTATTCAGGAATAGATCTTTGCATTGGGAGGGACCTTAAGCAGATGCTCTCTTTAATGATTCCTAAACTGCCCCATGCAGCGTCCAGGCAGCGGACCGTCTTCATTCTGCCAGACATATGAGTCTCTGGGAGGACCTTGTGAAATAAAACATAGAATGAGAAGAATTCTGTCTTTTGTGGACCTGTGCCAAGTTGGTACTTAAGGGGATTAAAATTGAAATGACTTAATTAATTGACCTTCATTGAGACTTATTTTATGACAGTTATTTTATGGTTATTGTCAGGTACAGTTTAGCCAACCAGCCAGAACATGCTCTACCTATCAAGAATTTGATAACCATGTTTTTTAGTGTATGTAAAAGGGGAGAAAGTAGGCAGAAAGAGCCTAGAGTCTGTGTCCACTTCAGTCAGTAATGAGGCCTTCGCCACCTTGCTCTCCCCTTCAGCATGGGCTCAGCTTTGCTGTCAGGCCCCCATTAGAATCCCAGCTATTGTCCTTCTTCAGTGAACAAAGTAATTAAGGGATTGATGGGGATTTTGTGGCTGGGGAACTGTCCCTCCTTGAGGGGCTGTGGTGACGGCCTCCTGAGACAGTGGGTGCAGGACACCTGGCGCGGAGAAGGCGTTCAATACCTCTCGGTTCCCTGCTCTCCTCGTCCACTTGTTTTCTCTCTCCACTTAACTTAGGTCACTTACTAAAATTTTTCTTTTAGCATTAATTTCAGTCAATTTCAGAGATTTCTCCAAAGACGTAACAGTGGTAATGAGAACTTGAGCACTAACATGTAGCAAGCCCCTCGTGCGGACCAGGCACGGCATGTCTGCGACATGCTTTTCTTTTGCCAGTACTCTTCACAGGAACTCATGAGGCAGGCCACAAGTGAGCCTTTGAAATCAAATCTAACAGAGTCGAGGTGTCAGTCCAGGCCTGTCTGACTCCAAAGCTCTTAATCACTCTGCATATTTCTCCAGGGATCTCCTTCTTGGAGGGCTCAATCCTCTAGCTCTCCCCCCATCCCTGGGGATGATTTTTAGGAGAACAGAAATAGATTGTATGGAGCTTGTGCCATGCACTGGTCCGAGCCCCTTATGTGTATTAACTCATTTAAGGCTCACCACAACCCTTCACAACTTCTAATGCTATCCCCACTTTTCAGACGAGGAAACCAAGGCACAGAGCAGCCAAATCCACTTACCCAAGGTCACATAGAGTAAAACTGGCTTTCAAACTCTGGTTCTTAATTCCCCAGCTGTCTCCCTTCCACTTAAGGAGTTATTAAAATTTAATAGGTCTCAGAGTAACCAAAGAAAAGACAGGCGCTCCTGCTCACCTTAACCATCTGTCTTGCCTGACGGTTTCAGCCCCAGGCAAGTTCACTGTGGATTCCATGAGACCGAGAACATTCTTTTGGTAAGAGGGTTTAAATCTAGCTTTATTCTCACTGTGGTAGGTTGAGCACTAGAATTACATCTGTATCCAGCAGTCTGCAGGTGCATAATCCACCTCCATCTCTGCCTCCGCCCAGAGCTCTGGATAGAGCTCTTTCTACAGTGACTCAGTCAGTAATAGCTCATTCCCTCGGGGTATGAAAGCAGTAGCCTAGCAGTAAGCCAATTATATCATCAAGTAGTTTAGGGTCAGGGGAGGATCCTGGCCAGAGGAACTTCAACTTTCCCCACACCGTCCTGGCTACTCTTTGCAGTTTTTCCAATAACGGATAGAATTCCTTCCTTATCCTAGCTACAGTCCTTTGCAAGTCGTGATACATTGGCTATTTCATTCAAAGGCTAAACTGAGACTAATGCCTAAGCAAGGAAGAACAAATAGAAAATTCATTAACTGGGAATCTATTTACAGCCAATTCCCAAGGCTCATTGTGAGTCGGTACTTCTGCATCACTTAGAATTGCTAATAAATGAAAGTCTCTGCATTTCTTCAAGAGTCTTGATATTTACAAGTCTCATACTTTACCATAGGAAGCAGCTTCAACAAGCATATTCATGTGTTGACAGTTCTAATTAATACAAGTAATTAGTCCTGACAGTAGAACTGTGAAAAGAAGACCCATTCATAAATTTGCTAATTATGTTACTCTGCTCAGAATTTAATCTCAGTCTAGTCTTTAATCATTTCTGTGTATGAGCAGAAGACCATCTTACTAAATTCTTCAGACTTGCATATTTATTTCTGAAGAAATTTTGTCAAAATTAATTTGTCATTGGATCTTAATGCTCCAGGATGCAGGAAAGAATAAATCAGAGAATGGGAAAAGCCAGGCAAGGAAGGAAGGCAGAAGTCATCAAGTGTGTCTGTATGCTTTCTTACATATTGAGATCTTGTACATTTTTGTGTACTTTAGATACCATTTCTGAAAAGTAAAGTGGTTTTCTTTAGGCTGTTGATATGTTTATGTCACAGAAAGTTTGAAGATGGTTTGTTAGTTATTATGACCCAAAGCTGAGCCCTCCTTTCTCTGATGTAAAAAGCCTAAGTTTTTAAGGATGCTTGTTCTAGAGCAGGTTCTCAGCCTTAACATTATTGACATTTTGGGCTGGATAATTCCTTGGTGGCATGGGGTGGGGCTGTCCTGTGCTTGGTAGGATGTTGAGTAGCATCTGGCCTCCACCCACTTGATGCTGGTACCCCTTCTCCCCCAGTTGTGGCAGCGAAAGCTACCTCCAGACATTGACAACTGTCCCATCATAGAGATGGCAGTTGCAGGGGGGTGGGGACAAAATCACCCCTGGTTGACAAGATTAAAAAGTGACAAGATTAAAAAGAATCAAGTGAAACTTTTGTATAGGGCACTTACGTGGAATCAGCTGTAGTGAAATCAATAAAACATCATTTAGAAGTAATTTAGTGGTATGAAATCCAGATTTGGAATGATACTCCTTGAGTTACATCACCTCCCTCTTACCTTGTCGATGTCATGCCCCTTCTGCTCGATAGGAGGGAAGCTGTATCTAAAACCCCTTTGCCTCTTGTGTGAAATACACTGGTGACCTTCGAGTTTTTGCGTACTTGGCTGCAAGGTGTTCCTGGTCCCCCTTTCCAGTTTATTAATTCCTTCCCTACTTGTCATACTTTCCTCCCTGCCTTCTTAGATTTCTGGTCCTTTGTTTCAGTCTCTCTCTTATAAACACCTTCCACACCCTTGCTGTTCAGTCCTGCTGCCACCTATCTGGAAAAAAGATTTGGATGAGCCCAGACACTAGGCTTCTCAGACCCTGCATCTGACAGCCAAGCCCTGCTGGAGAGCGCGACCCAACAAAGCAGACTGAGTGTATTATAAACGTACACGAGCGTCTCGCCTGTCCTGGATTCCCCAGAGGAAACGGAGTCTACCTGTGGATGATGCTGTCAACCTCCCATCAGGGAGACTACAAACTCCCTCGCACCTACCAACCACCCCGCCCCGCCCACCGCCCTGCCTGCCCAATACGTACCTCATCCCTTCTGACAGCTGGGCTGTGAGGCCTCCTTCCTCTTCTCAAAAGCTAATCCTTCACCTCTCCTAATTCCTCAGGAAAATCTTTTGTTACGAATTATCCCTTTCTCCTTTCTGCCTTCAGCCTTTCAGTCTCTACTGGATCCTTCCTGTGAACATTTAAGCCTGTACTCATCTCCTTCCTCCCTCCTCCTAAAAGAGAAACCAGTAACACATTGCCTTTCAGCTACCACCCCTTTCCTTTCCATTACATTCTCCAAAGAGTGGCTTATTGTTTCCTCTTCGTGACCCATGTTACTGCCCCCATTATTCTAATGGAACAGTTCAAGCCAGGCTCCCCAGTAACCTGTGTTGCTAAGGCCTGGGGTTGCTTTTCTTCCCTAGACTTACTGAACATAACTATTCATTCCTTAAAACTATGCCTTTCCCCTCCCTTTTCCGCAATGCCTGCCCTGCTCCCCAGCTTTCCTACTGCCACTCTGGCCCCTTTCCTGGCTCCTTTGCAGATTCACCCCCTTTCCTCTACGTTTGAATATTGATTTTCCTAATAACTTCATTTTGGCCCTCATTTCTTCTCCAAAGGCTCTAGTTACTATTTGTATGCCAGCTACTTCCAAGTGCATCTCCTCAGCTCTCTCTCTGGGCTCACTGAATTTGTATATAAACCTGCTCAAGGACACCTCACATGCAGATGCACAAACCTGGATGTGCAATACCTTTCTGCCTCCCCAGCTTGTTCCTCATCAAGGGTTGCCTCCTGGAAGTTTTCAGTAGCCAAGTCCTCTTGAAGCTAACTCAGTATGTCTCAAATCCTTCAGTTCATTCCACATCCGCTAGTCTGAGCCACTGTTGTCTATGCCTGGATGGTAGGAGGGAGGACAGAGAGGTAGGAGAGCCGGATCGCATGGGGCTTTCATGCCAGTCTAAGGACGTCGGTTTTCTCTGAGATGGGAGCCATTTGAGGCTTGTGAGCAGAGGAGTAACATAATTTATCTGAACTTTTTTAAGGACCACACGGGCTGATGTGTTGGGAATGGCCTGTGGGGCAGCATAATGGGTTGAATGGCGATCCTCAGAAGAACTCAGCATGTGACTATATTTGCAGTAAGAGTCTTTGCAGATGTAGTCAAGGTAATGATCGCAAGATGAGACCATCCTGACTAGGGCTGGCCCTGAACCCAGTGACAGGTGTCCTGATAAGCGACAGAAAGGAGAGGGTAGACACATAAGGATAGACCACCTGAAGGCAGAGGCAGAGAGCGGGAGCAGGAGGACCGGTCAGGCGGCTGCTGTGGTGGCCCAGGCGAGCAGAGCAGCCCCCGGCTGCAGTGGAGGGGAAGCAAAGACGTCCGCTTCCAGGTACGTTTTGAAGCTACAGCAGGGGAGTTTTTGATAGAATGGTTGTGATTATGAGAGAAAAGAGAAGGGGAAAGGGGACCACAGCTTTTGGCTGAGGATCCCTGGGAAGTTGGGCTTCCCATTAATCTGAATGTGCAGAAAGAACAGATTTGCAGGGAAAAATTGGAGTTCAGTCTTGGACCTGGAAAGAGTGAGAGGCTAACGAGGGCGCCTTGTAGGGATGGTGAGTAGGTGGTTTGGTATGGACCAAATGGTACCTAAGGTCTGGAAAGAGGACATACAGTTGACCCTTGAACAGCATGGGTTTGAACTGCATGGGTCAAAAATACACAGATTTTTTTCAATAAATATATTGGAAAATATTTTGGAGACTTACAGCAATTTGAGGCAACATTTTCTCTAGCTTACTTTTTGGTAAGAACACAGCATATAACAAAAATATGTGCAAATTGACTGTGTATGTTTTCAGTAAGGCTTCCAGTCAAGAGTAGTTTAGTTTTTGGGGAAATCAGAGGTTATACATGGATTTTTTACTGTGTGGGGGTCAGTGCCCCTAATCCCCGGCCAGCTGTATTTGGAAGTTGTCCGCATGGTGTAAATTGTATGCATTTCATGAAACCGGAGGAAATCTCCCAGAGAGTGAGTGTAGACAGAGAAGAGGGTCAAGAACTGAGTGCTCGGGTCTCCAGCATTAAACTTGGAGAGAAAAGGCGGTGCCAGCAAAGGAGAGACCGGGAAGGAGGGTAAAACAACCGAGTGGAAGAGAGTGTGGGGTCCTAGGAGACAGGTCAGGGACCTTCCCAGGAGGGAGGAGGGGCAGCTGTGCCATACACCCCTGAGAGTCCTCACGGGATGAGGCTGAGAAATGAGGCGATGCAGAGGTCAGCAGCAGCCCAGACGAGAACTGTTTCAGGAAGTGAACAGTTGCTGGTTCAGTATAAACTGCTTTCGTCCATTTTTCCACCATAGTTAAAACAGAGGCTCTGCGCTTTTGAAGGCTTTGAGTTTCCTAATCCCCCAGACCTCTACCCCTGTTAAAGGATTAAAAAGAATGAATATGAACTACATGGGCTGCATTATACTGCTGGGTTCCCTAACCTTAGTTAGTGTTAAGTAAATAAATCCCTGATGTTTCTCATCCTGGACCCACAGAGAGTTGCCCATGTGAGAAGCAGCTTGGTCAGAAAGCAGTTTTTGCCTTTGATTTTGGCCATCTGGCCTTGTGCTTTTCAATGTAAGGCTAATACGTGACATTGCTCTTTTCCCTGCCTGTAGTACCTGACTGTGTGTGGAAGAGCTTCCCTAGGGGTTCTCCTCAGTAGCTCTAGAGCAACACTGTCCAGTGGGTCCGTCTTCAGTGATGCACACAGTCGGGTCGATATCTTCAGCATCTGATATGCCAGCCACTAGCCATACGTCCTGACCACTTGGAATACGTAGTGAGTACAACTGAGGAACTGAATTTTTAGTTTTACTTAACTTGAATTCCCTTAAATGTAAATAAGTTTAAATTATACCCTACAATGAATACTAGTTTAAACAGTGCCTGACTCATAGAAGGTATCCTAAACTAAGTATTTATTGAATTAATGAAGAGATTTACATCGATGAGGCTAGAAAAGTGTCTAAAGTTAAGAACTCTTATCCCACCTATGACTTTCTGCACATGATGACTGTTTGGCCCTCATGACAACCTATTAGTAGACTTCCACTTTTCTGATCCATAATTTCACGACTCATTTTAGGAGAAGCCATTGTGGGGATAATTTTTTACTCCATCTCTTAATAAATTTTAATTGTTATGGTGCTAAGAAGATAACCCTTGATCCGAAGTGGGTGTGGTATATGCCCCCTGCCAGGGGACATTTAGAAATGTGTCTCTGGGGAGCTTTTTGGTTGTCATAAGACAGGGGTGGGGGTGGAGAAGTTACAATCATCATCAGTGACTCAGGCACAGGGATGTTCAGTTCTCTGCGTGCACAGGACTGTCCTGTGTGAGGAGAAACACAGTAACCTGTTAGGAGGTGATAGAACTATCTCCTTGGTGAAATCACCTCCAAGACTGTGACTCTCCTTTGCTAGTCCTATTTCTCTCTCTGTGAGCATTTGTGTCATATTTATTTATTTCACACAAAAAAAGAAGCACCCTGTGTCCTGCTCTTGCATAATTTAATTCTTCTAGCTGTGTGGTTTACAGGGATGTCTGAGATAGGAGCCTGCCTACAAAGAAGTTACAGTACCAGCAATAAGCTAGAAATGGCTTAAGAATTGTATTCCAGGTAGGAACACAGAGGGAGAATTACCTGGCGAATCAGTCAAGGTTCAACCAGAGAAACAACCAGTATGAGATAGATATTAAGAGATTCATTGCAAGGAACTGGCTTATGCAGTTGTGGGGCTGAACAGGCAAGTCTGAGTTCTGTAGGACAGGCCTTTGGGAAGCATGGTTTGGAACTCTTAGGCATGTGCTAAAGCTGCAGTCCACAGGTGAATTTCTTTTTCAAAGGAAGCCTCAGTCCTGCTCTTAGTACCTTTCAACTGACTGAATCAGGCCCACCAGATTATCTAGGATAACTGCCCTTAAAGTCAACTGATGATGGACCTTCCTTAATCACATCTACCAGATACCTTCACAGCAACACCTCAATTAGTATTTGATTAAATAACTGGAGACTGCAGCCTAGCCCAGATGACACATAAAAAAAGACTATCAAACTTAGAGTTTGAGTATTCATGAGTCATGTCTTGAAAGATGGGGAATTTGTTCTGGTCCTTGAAGAATGAGAGACTCTAGTAAGTGGGGACAAAAGGATCAGTCTAGAGAGTGTGACTATTAAAAATTAATCAAAACAAACCATAAAAGATGCCAAGACAGGAATGTACGACTAGTGCTTGCGAATGGCCTAGTTGTTGCTGTATGACCTTTCTCTGAACCTCAGCTCTCAGCTTCCTCATCTAAAAAATGGGTTGAATACTTGTCATGGCTGTCCCCAAGAATGGTATGAGGTGATAGAGGGTGTGTTTTGGAAACAGTAAAAGGTATTTATAGTAACAGTCATGGTGGTAGTATTTGTGTGTGAAGTTTGTGTGGTCAAAAAACAAAAAGGGCTGGACAGGTAATACGGAGCCTAATTACTATAGGCTTTGTCTGAAATTTGCATCTTTAATTTGGAAAAAGGAGTTGGGGGAGGTGGTGTTCTCCTGAAGTTAGTTCCCACTGGATTAAAAGGAAATAAAAAGTTATCCAAGTGCAGCCATACCGAACGGCCACAAAGATTCGGGTGCCATTTGCAGTGGGCCTAAGAAGGCTCAACCATTTTCCCAGAAATAGACTCTATTTTTGATGCTTGTGATATTGGGGGTGAGGTAGTCATTTATTATCAACCTACTGAATATTTGGCCTAAATAGGGAAAGAGAGTCAAACCATTTCCAAGACGTTGTTCCAAGTTTCTTAGGTAATGGCCACTGTAGCCAATGGATGGAGTCACCAAAGAGACGCTGAAAGGGAGTGCACTTTGACAGGTATCTCCCTTTTTCCCCAGAGTCGTGCTCTACACACCAGGCTGATTCTGCCAAACAGGTCCCCCAACCCCCAAATTTTTTGAGGTATATGCATTTTGAAGGAAATTTATTCATATGTTTCAGAGTCATTTCTGCCTCAGTCATTAAAATGTTATTTTATAAATGTGACTTCTTGTTTGAAGTTGTTCTAAAGTATTTTTAGGGAATCTTCATTCTGCCTAATGCTCAATTTTTCTTGTTCTCTTGTTTTATTTAAACACCTTGTATATCATCTTAACACACGGCCTGTGGCGGACACAAAGGAAGTGTCAGAGCCAGAGGAGGGGCTAATCTAACACAGTTGAAGCAGCCAGTTTCTGTTTGCAGAAGTTTGTAACTGTTAATCTCTCTTCCGTTTTTTGTGCTGCATCCTGGGCTGCTTGTAACCTGCTCATATCCCTCCACAGCCCTCTTCCACTCCGCTCCCCAATAGAGTGCCCAGAAAGAAGGGAAAAGAGAAAACAGACAAATAATGGAGCCATATTGCCTCCTCGGATGTGTCTATGTGCTAATCCATGTGATCCTTTCTTTCCAAAACTGAGTTCATCTTCCCCTTTTACCCACTAGCCTTGCCAGCTGGGAGTACTAAGGTGTTTCATAAAATGTCTACAAAGGAGAGAAGTAAAATTGCCTTCAGGAGCAGCCTACAGCTTCTCATTCTCAGGGCCGATGCATGGTGGTGTCTGCTTAGGGCTGAAGCTAATCGGAAAATGGTTTCATTTTTTACCAAAGTAAGCTTTTTTTCTTAAACCTCTGTGTCTCTTTGGAGTCTCATAATATGGACCAGGTTTTATTCTGTACATAAAGCACCCTGTTTATGAGTGTCTGTCCATCAGGAACATCTGGTTGCAGAAAGGCCGCAGGCAGCCTCTGTGTGGGATGTAGTAGAGGCTGATGTCAGTGCTGCAGGCAGGGCCCTGCTCGGGCAGCTGGTACGGCATCCAACGTAGGAAGACACATTTAAGCACCTGGAGGAACATAGATGTAAGGGGTTAAAACTTTCTTTTCTTCTCTTTGAGCCTATGACACACTTTCCCATCTTTTTTCTTTTTCTAATTTGGTCCTCAAAAGTGCCCTGAAGGCTATGGCTTCTGATTTTTGATTGGTAGTTTTTTCACAATGAAACAGGCTCAGAGAGGTTACTTTCTTAGATATTTCACCAGATGATTGTGGTAGTTGGTGCATGCCTCTGACTCCATGTGGCTATAAGCTCAGGGCAGAGACGTCCTTTCCATCCTGTGGGGAAATTTGAGGACGTTTGCAGGCTTTTACTTTTGGAAGCCCTTCCCCATATCATTTCAAATGTATTAAAACATATGACATATAAGTATGTATATATGAGTATGTAAGTATATATTTAAGTAAATGAATATAAATATATGTATCATAGATGTGAGTCAAGTTATAAATGATTGGGTTGGTATATTCCATAGGCATTTAATTAAATATTTATTACTTTTCAATTTTATACTTTCTTTTTCACTTAGGAGCCATTTAATAATTTTGAGGTCTCAAATATTTTCACAGGCCTTTGAAAAATGCATAATGCCTGAGCACTGCTCTTACAGCAGATAAAGCCACTGTCCTGCTCTTATTCACTCGAGTCCCCCACACCTATTAGAGCCCAGGAAGATGCTTAGTTAAATATTTGTTAGATGAGTGACTGAGGGAGGGAGGGGAGGGAATGAAAGAATTAACACGTGAGTGGGCAACCAGAAGTGGCAAGGTCTGGTTTTAAAGCACACCTAAGCCCTCATTGGCTTATTTCTTCTACACTGCATCGCGGTAGACCTTAGAGGGCATAGCCCAGAATGCATATTCAGAATGCACATGCTTGTAATTTCTCTTATTGTTCTTTTTCAAGCCAGTTTTCTCCTCTGTTGCAGCTAAGGCAGAAGAAAGAACAGATTACAGGTCATTTGATTTTTGGTTGCTCTTATGACGGAGTACCCACTTCTGGGCCATAATCAATCCTTTTCTGCCTGTCTAATTGTTCTAGTTTATTTGCTTTGCCTTCCAGGTACAGGATGAATGTGGCTGTCGTCAATATTCAAATATTCAAATGGGTTTCTTGACAAAGCCAAAGAGGTGTTTGTTGTCTGTCTGGGTTTTCTTGTTGTGTTTAGAATTCTAGTGTTTACTCTTAGGTATTTCTCATGCAGTAGCTGTGTTTTCATGAATTGTGACGTTTTTTAATCTAAAAGTGAATCTTCATGGTCTTTCTTCAAAGCTCTAGGATTTGGTAGCAAGTGACCTTTTGGACATGATGGAAAGCTAGAGAGAAACCCCTCCTGATGCAGGAAAGAAACCTAAAGGGACTAAATAAGAGGTGAGGAGAGAAAGACCAGGATACTTAAAGGAGAGAGTCATCCTTTTCTTCCTCAGCCCTGATTTCGCCGCTAGAAAAGTGGGGTTGCGTTTTCCTTAGGTGAACAGACACTGGGAGAGGTCCCTCCTTGGGCTCCTCGGGCCCGGGGCCTGTGCAGGCTGGGATGGAACCTCCCTGGGTGGCTCCCGGGCAGACTCGAGCTGAACTCAAAACCTGTGCGGCTGCTTGACGGGCTGGGTTTCTGGGCCAGGGAGGTGGACGTGGTGGAACTTGCCCTGCATCCCTGAGAACTCTGGAATTTGGTCACTCATCAGATACCCACTGACCTCCCACACTAGGAAAAGCACAGTGACCAGGACAGTTTGTCCCTGGGGTCCAGAGGCCTCTCTTTTCGCTCAGATCGAGCTCTTGCTCTTTGGGTGCCCCTCTTCCAGTGTATTCGAAGTGACTTTGGTTTTCATTGCTCATGTTTGGGTGGGATGATATGTGCATGCACAGTGACCTTGTGTATTCAGAGGACTGATTCCTTCTGCTTATAAACTGAAGTTAGGAGGAGAAGGAAACATATGCATGAAGCCTGGACATTGAGAAACTTCAGTTTCTTCTCTGTTATATGAGTACTTTCCCGTATTTCTTTTTTCATCTCTTGGCTGGACTTAAAAATAGAGAGATGCAGAACCCTCTTGAGTGCGTGCTGTGCCCCTGGCACTGCCCTTCCTGTGGCTCCTGCCAAGACTTACAACCGAGGGTTCACTCCCAGTGTTGTAAATATAAATATATGTATTTATATATTATAAATATACAAATCCATATATATGCATATATATACACACATTTGATTGCCCTTAAATTATCTTTTTCTAAACTCTTCTAGACCATTTAATTTGTGGCAAGAATCCCAAGTATATTCTCCCCAGAGAAAGAACAGTATTTGCCTGGCATCAATTTAAGGAAATAATTATGCAAGAAGTTTATGTTAGATGTTTTCTGAAACTGGAGGTGTTGGTGATCAGTGACCATGAAGAGGGTACCTGAGGGGACGTCTGGCTTTGATGTCTAAGGAAGTTGGGAAGGTGGTATTTTCCTATTCCCTTTTCCCCTCTGCTTCCTCATATGCCTCACCATTTACCCAAAACTATTTCCACTTGAAGATTGATATTTATTTATTTAGAGCAGAGCTCCATTGCCTTGGGGGTATTTCCAAAAACAGTCCCTAGATGTAACATCTTTCTTCATGCCCTGTCCCATTCAGCAAGAACTTTTATATTTTATATTTGAGTTGTTTTATTTTTTGGAGAAGAAGGCAAATTAGACCAAGAGCAAACAAGTCTAAAAGTTCTAGAGATTGTCCTCCTGGGAAATGCCAGGTCTTTTGTCACCATTGTTATTGCCTTAAGTAGTGACAACCGTGTGAGAAGATCTGGATCTGCTTCCCTCACAACAATTACAGTTGATCATGTCTCCCATGCAGCATTTCTTGAGACCTAGAACAACTCTAAGGCCAATAAATGAGCATATTCCTTCCTAAAATTGTAACCCTGACTGTTTATCCTTCTAGCTGCTCACTCCTCCGACACCCCCTTTTTGTTCACATGGACCAGCTGATAACAGAATAGCTGCCTGTCCGTGCTGGACCTGAGGGTCTATCAGGCCGGACCCAGACTGCCTCCCTGCCTTGCCTCACTCTTCCACCCTTGCCCAGTTTCACAGGCCTTGACAGATGGCTCGTGTATTTCTAATGCAGGATTCCTTTCACGCAGTGCTGGGTATAACTGTTGCAGGCAGCTGCATCTGGGGGGGTCTCTCTCTGTTCACCAGTGAAACCTCAGCCTGGATGGGGAAGGGTTCTTGACTCTGAATGAGAAAGAATTCTAGAGCAGGTTGGAAGAGTGTAGGTAGGGAAGGAATTAATTAAAGCAAGAGCAGCAGGGAATGACAGCCCCCTTGCAGGCAGCTGAGACAAGAAAGTGCGGAGATGGGGGAGGGGAAGCTCGCTGAACTCCCAGGCATAGGGCGGATCCCCTTGGCAACTCCTAAAGCCAGGGTCCCCTGGCATCCCATATCTACTTGGATCTGCGCAGCATGGGGACTAGCCCTTACCTCCCCGGAATGTCGGGGAGCCTCAGAGCATGAGATAGAGTGAGATTATGTTCCGAGAACTTCCCAAAGAAAGGAGATTTGCAGGCAGTCTACCAAGAGCAGATCGCACAGCTGCAGTTCCGTCTGGGGCACCCAGGAAATGGGAACTTGCGTGCCCAAATCAGCTCGCTCAGCAGCCTGTTTTACTGATCAGGAGTAAAACAGAGACAGAGTGAAGACTTGGAAATACAATGAAATAGCAAAGAGACACACCACTGGCAGAGAGCAAAGACAAAACGCAGCAAAGTTGAGGAGTGAGAAAGCTTTATTTAAAAGTATGCTCTTAAAGAAAGGAGGGTGCAGGCAACCTCAGAGAAGAGGCACACTAAATGGCTGGGGATTCTGTCTTTCAAGGACTTTCAGGAATGTAACAAAGGGCCAGGAGGTAGAGACTTGTAATGCAGTCTCAAGATGCTTATTTCCAGTGAGAGGCAATATGTCTCTCCTTCTCTATTATCAGTCCTCCAGGTAATTCTGCAAAATTAAGTTAATACAAGAAGTTGATCAGTTCCTCTCCAGGATTACAGCTTCCCTCTGGGAGCATACCAGGGAGACTGCCTGCCCTGCCCCTAAGGTGGGTTGAGTTAATAGTCTGTTTACTAAAGAATATGTTCAGAATCTTACCTCCTAACTTCCCAGCCTTTAAAGTGGAATCTTAGCCTTAAGATGGAATCCCTCCTGTTCTTATTATACTATTTATATCTCTGCTTTTTTGGAAAATTAATCATGATGCTTGTCCCATGCCTCTGCCCTCTCTCATAACAATTTAAGTAAATAGGTAGGATCCTGATCCTTCTATGCATACTTTGCTGTCAAGTACAGGTCTGAAATTTGGTTTGAAGTTAGCTGGGCCATTTGCTCACTGTTAAGCCAGGTGGAAGGAGAAGTCAGCCAAGGAACACAGAATTCTGTGGTGGAAGGTTAACTGCCTACAACCAACTACATGTGGGCTGACTTCAAAGAGAAGTGGCTGTTCTAATGTAATTGGGTTTGCATTGCCTGAGCAGAACTGACACTGCCTGGTGGCTAGCTAAGCTGGTGAAGTGACCCCTTTGGCTTGAAACTTTGCGGGAACACATACTTTGTTTGATGCGCTGAATCATAGGCTTGTCTAAGGCACGAGCTGTGCTCCAGGTGGCCTGGGGCTCCCTTACTGTCTTTAGGCCCTGCAGCTCTTCTCAGCCATGCTCCCATGGCACAGACAGGCCCAGGCCCACAGTTGTGATGGCCACCTGTGGACCAGAGGCAGTGCCAATTGCCACAACTTGTTCCCTGCAGTGACCCAGGGGAGGATGTGGGGAGAATGGATCTCTTGGTGGCAGCCATTATGGAAATTGTGTTTTCAAAGACCCCAGCTATTCCTTCCCTTAAGTTGGAAGTTCTATTTCTAACATAATCTTTCAGATCTGAGCTCTCATAGGGTCTTCCAAGGTTTATCGTGATGCCAGGAGGATGAAAGGATAACGAGAAACCCTCTTTGGTGGGACCATGTTGAAAACTTGTAGAGTAGGTGTCCTTGAGGCGCTAATGCAAACAATTTGTTTGCCTTCCTCGTGGTGGCCCTTCCCTCCTGGAGCCGGCCACTTCCCGTTTTCCTGACCCCTCCTCATTTGCCCTCAGGGCCAGTCTGAAGAAGCCAGGCCACTCCTACCTAGATTACAGAGAACATTGTTCATCCTCCTAGTGAAAGGGGCAGTTTGATGTGGAACAGGGCAACCCATGTGGGTGCAAATACACTGTCACCCTCAGAAGGGCATGCACATGCATTTATTTCTATGTAAAGAAGGAATCCTTGAAAATCTAGAATTTTCAACAATAATCTATGTAAACCTAAGCATTGCTTTGTATACTGGCATTTTAAACATTCTTGTGATGTTTACAGAGGCTACATATGATTAGAAAATAGCTGAAAAGAAATCATACACATAAGCACAGTTCCATCATTGCTGACAGAAAGCAAGAGCTGACGGTGTCCTGCCGTGGGCTCTGTTGAGCGCATCTGGCTACGAGAGCAGGCTGGGTGAGGCCGGGCTGTTGTACTCTGTGTCTACATCTGAGCAACAGGGGAAATACAGGGGTAGCCACACTAGTGTGCCTGCTTAAAACAGGCGGTCCTCCCAGCCCTGCTGCCGAGTAGCCTGTCTGGTCACAAGGCTCAATTCTTCGTTTGGAGACCACATGCCATGTGGATTGGAGCAGGGCTGAAACCTCCCAGGTCCTTGGCACCAGGGACACTGTGAGTGTGACAGCAGCAGGCTGCTGTCCCCTCAGGGGAGCCCATACACAGCTTCCAGGCAGGGTGGGCAGCGACAGCCTGGGTGTGGAGCTGCTGCCCTTTGCTTGAGTCCTTATTCTGCACAGTCTCGTCATTCTGGATCTTAGAGATGTCCCGACCCTGCCCCCAGAAACCACAGTCACCCCTAGGCAAAGAGAAGAAACAAGGATACCTAGTCAGTGAGTTCCTTAGGCCACAGCAAGGACAAGCCACAGCACTGAGGGAGGATTATGTTCCCAAACAGTCAGGATTTGTTGTGAATGACCGAGACGTGGGAGCCTTAAGCATCCTCTTAACCACCCCCAAGCTCCCCACCCCCGTCTCTGCTTCTCTGATCAGGGCACCTCCCGGGGCAGGAACCGGCTGCCACCCACCAGTGCAGAAGGTGCTCGGTCAGGTCAAATGCTGCCTCCACCTTAAGCTCCTCTAGAACATTCATGTCCCTAGAGGAAGTGAAAAGAAACCAGTCTGAATTATTAGGTTCCTATCTCAGTTTGGGGAGGGGAGAACCTGGGAGGGTAATAGTCCCAGCTTCCTGTAAGCCCTGTAGGCACAAAGGACTAGGCCCCTGTCCCTGGTGTGAGGACTCCCAGCCTGGGGCACTGACATCCTTCCCCTCTGTGTGTTGCTAATGTAAAACTTGGTTTCATTTATTCCGTCCCTTGCCCTTTAAGGAGATAGGACCTTTTTCTGAGAGGCCCCAACCACCAGGGCAGTGGGCAAAGGCCTCCCCAGGTATAAGGCCCAGGCTCCTAGTGCTGTGATAAGGCTGGCCTGACAAGTCGGACTGGAAAAACAAGCCCCTGTTCCCCTGAGGCCCCTATCTTCATGGAAAGGGGACCTCCGTGGTCATTTGGTTCTATGCCTTTGTTTTCAAAATGAAGAACTTGAGGCCCAGGGAGGCAAAGGGCCGTCAGCAGAGCCTGCCTCTGGTCTCGCCGTTTGGGCCTCCGTCTGCGCCCCGCCTGCTCCCTTCCGTTTTGTTTTGCATTCAGAACAGTCTTGCCTTCATGACCGCCTCCTCTTTTTCTCTGTAAACATTAAGAAGTGTATTTGTTTTGCTTTTCAGCCTTGCCCACCCCCTGTGTGTCCAGAATAGTCAGCTGGAATTCATGAGAATGTTATGTCTTCAGATATTTATAATCCGAAAGAATCCCTTATGGTTTTTTTAATAATAAAACTCCTTGAATGTCGGTATTTTATGTTGGCAAGGCGAGCGCAGTTCACAATGCAGCAATTATGATGCAATGCATTATGTATAATTTGTAGCTCGCCCCAGGAGCGATGGTAAACCGTGAAATGCTGTCCCAGCCCCACAGCATAATTAGCAGGATCAAACGCTGTGCAGAGAGAAGCACGATAGTTGTTGTCCGAGGTCAATAAAAGTAGGGAAAAGTTCTGATAAAAGCAGTACACCCCAAATTATCTAAAGAGCAGTCCCTATATTAGGCTGCAAATATGTCAAGAGCCCTCATGGCTAATTGAAGAAACCTTTTGAGGTTTAACAGCTCATAAATTCACGCTGGGAATGCCTCATTGTTCTGAGTTTCTAAGTCTTGTCTTTGAAACTTAACAGTTGTACTTTTATATTGCATTCCTCCAAGAGGACCATTGTAAACATGAAGGGTTTGCATTTTAACGTAAATTTAAACAATGTGGTTTTAAAAGAGTTCACCACATCAAAGGGAGGCTGTTTGGGCATGTTGTATAAATTCTTTTTTTCTATAGTATTTAAAGCTACAAATGACTCACAGAAGTATGTTCCATTTGCATTGGTCATGTTGGTATAGTGTCCTCGCTGGGACTTTTACTACCCTTATTTTTTCCACCCTAGGAGTGACTGAAAACAGGTCCAGGCCTTTGGCCAAGTCAGTTGCCCTTAATCTACTGTCTTTGGACCCATAGAAACAATTCTAGAAACATGATCATGCTTGGTCTAAACAGCAATGAATGTTGTGCCTTTTCTTGATCATCTTTTCCTTTCTGTACCAACTTGCAATTTCTCCTTTCTTCTTGTACCAATTATGGTTCCTCCCATGCCCTCATAGCCTCCCACTTTTTAAAAAATGCTCTGATTTTTTGCTGAGCCCTGGTTAGAGTGCAGAGAGGTGGGATGGTAAAGGGAGAGATGTAGGTGCTGGGTTCCCGAGCAGCCTGGTGGAGTATAAGGAACACAAGTTTAGATCTCAAACCTGGGTGTCCAAGCTGTATTATTTGCCAGCTCCGAGACCTCAGGAAATCACCTGCCTTTCTTGGGCCTCAGTTTGGCCATCTTCAGGACAGTGGTTACTACTCCATACCTCCCTCCCTCCCACTCATGCATGCATCCTCCCTGGGGAGAGGATGTGCATGCGGACCCCCACCGTTCTTGCCCCCAAAGAGCTCAGAACCGAGTGAGAATGCACGTACTGCAATAATCAGACACACGCAGAATGACTAACTGTGAGCTTTGAAGAAAGGGGGACATGGTCCTGTGAGCACCTAGGACACATGACCCTCACTGAGGGTTTGGGGACATGGTCACTGAGGGCGTGGTGTTTGGACTGAGAGTTGGAGGAGGAGGGATGAGGGGTGGGTGGGAGCTGAGGGAGGGCCAACTTACTGGGCCACACACGAATTTTGATCTTTACTCTAAAAGGGAACCCCTTGGGGGGTTTTAGGCAGAGGATAAAGTTGATGAAGTGTGTGTTTTTGAAAAGCTCTCCTGCTACTGTGTGGGGAGTGGCTGATGGGAAGACCAGAGAGAATGTGGGGAGATGATTTAGGGGCTCAGACCCAATTCCAGGCTCATGAAACAGTTGGCTCAGGCAGAGTTGGTGACAGAGCAAGTGGAGAAGGGCAGACAAGTTTGGGGAATGAGGTTAAAAAGACAGGATTTTGGTGATGGATTGAAGGGCCAGTGCAGGTGAGGAAGAGAAATGGGGTCTAAGATGACTCTAGGGTCTGGGCTTATGTAACTTGCTGGATATGTGATGGGGACATTCCCAGGATGGGACGGCCTAGAAAAGGGGATTGCTGGTATAATGACAGGTGTCACTTGCCCTTGGTTGCCCTGGGCCAGGCACTGGCATCCCTTATGCATCCATTTCAGAGCATGTCTACGGAATCAGTTTCTTCATCGCACAGATAAGAAAATCGAGGGTCAGTGGGGAGAGTGACTTGTCCAGGGGCACAGGACAAGAGGCAGAGCCAGTATTCAGACTCAGGTCTGTGGCCCCAGAGCCACTACCTTCCAGCGCTCCCCACCAGAGCCAGGTGGCAGGGGGCGCTTCTGTAAAACACCAGCATCCACTTCAGATTGACAAGGAAGGTTTACAGGAAGGATCATAGAAACGGCTAAAGAGAAGAGAAGGAAGCAGGTAATAGAACAGACTGCCGAGAGACCTGGGTTCTGGTTCTGACCCTCGTAGCCGTGCAGAACAGGAAAATCTGCTCTGGACCTCCACTCCCATCTCTGCTGTGAGCATATTGGAAGCCACCATCCGCCGGCCACCTCTCCCTGCCCTGAAACTCCACTGTTGTAAGGATGTACTGGGTGCACCTCACACAGAATCACCTCTCCACACTTGATCATATGTAGAGCTTCCTTCTAGAAATGATAGGTCAGTCCTTCAGTCATAGCTTTTAATCTGGCCAGAGCACACACTCAGGTACCTATTTCCAAGGAGGCTCAGAGACAACATATTCCTCCCCTTTTATCTAAATCATCAGTTATCTCAGGTAAGCCTGATTCTAGATTCCTGCCTTAGAATTTAAAGTTCAAAAAATTTAGCTCTGAGGTCTCCCTTTCTGTTCATAAAATAAGTTTTGTTTTACTAGAAATTATCAACAGACATGTAAGAAGAAGTCATTTTTGTTGTCACTGAACAGCTCTCCATCACGTCGGCCGTCTTAGAATCATTTCCGAGCCGTTCTAGTTCGATTTGAGGCCATTAGAGGCAGACTGTTGACAGGGCGCGCAGACAGCCTGGGAGCGCCCCCAGGTCTTCCTGAGGCTGGGAAGGCTGGGCTACCAGAGCTGTTTCAGTCGCAGGGGTGCTGTGTGTGCGTGTGTTAAGTCAGCACACATACACATGCCCATATGTGTGTGCGTGCACACACACACACACACACACACACACACAGTCTCTTTAATGTGGCACAAGATCAGAACTTGGTGTGGGTGGGGGTGAGTTCATCAGACGTCAAAGAACACACAAAAAACGATTAGGCTCAGGGTTAGGTTAAATACCATCGGATACAGAAACAAGTATGTTTCTAAAATGACCATCATAACGTGGGATAGCTTATCACTGTGCGTCATAGAAGGCCACAGCCCTCACTCTTGTAGGCTAACCGATCCGCACAGAGCATGTCTCAGCTGTGGGGGCAAAGAGCAAGGCCCTGGCTTGTTTGCGTACTTCCCCAGACAACCTCTCACCGCCACTTATCGCACAGAGCTTATCCACTCCGGAGGGAGAGGGGTTGGGCCGCCCTCACCTTCCCAGCTGTCGGGGCCTCCGTGGGGAGCCCACCCTGGTTTCCGGAACCAGCAGCTGTTGCCGTCCAGACTGTGTGGCTGTCCTGCTTGTGACGGGTGTGCCATCCCCCCCACCACTCACTTTCCCCTCCTCCCTGTTCTGCCTTGTCTGTGACCTGCCAAGCCTGGCCACGGCCCTGACGTGGGGCTTTGGGCCCTGTGGTTCCCGCGCCGATCCGGGTGCCCCTGGCCTGAGCGCTGACGCCCCCCCTTGCAGGCTTCTCTCAGAACAGTGTGCCTTCCTCTCATTCCCCTCTGAGGGAAGAATGCCAGGCAGCTTTCAGCCCTCACGAGAGCTTTGAACCATGATATTCTCCGTGGCCATTAAAAATTCAGGGGCAATCTCCCAGGTCAGGGATTGTTCGTAAGTCTGTGTTGATATTACTATCGCTGGACATGTAGTTATGTGCTAACCAGGCTTATGGTATTTGAAAAGTAGAAATAATTTGAATTTTTAAAGTCTTTAAGATAGCATTCAGCTTAGATGTACGTAATACGTCTCAGATCTCAGTCTGCTTCTAGCTACCAAACGTTCTCTAATGAACCCGGAACCCCAGAGCCCAGCAGAGCTTCATGGATTTCAGAGAGGAAACAAACAGACTGAATTGAGTTCGGAGGCCTGTGGGTTTGCGGCCTTCCTCACGGTTCCTCCCCCATTCATGTCTCAGGATTTAGGAGCTGATTTGTGGCCGGGGCCCAAAACAGAGATTCCTGGACCTTGAAATTCCTCAGCTGCCATCACGTATCTGTTTCCCTCAGCACCCCTAAATGCACTGCCCTGGCCTGCTTCTCTGACCCCCTCTCTGCCCAGTCCTGATGGCGTGTTAGTTGGTTCTTTGTTCATTCATCAAACATTTGTGATGCGCCCACCATGTACCAGGTGCCCAGCATCCAGGGACGAACTGCCTCCTTCCTAGAACTGGGTAAGCGAGCCTGGGCCGGTTTACCGTGCTCCGGTGCTGTAACTAGCAGGCTGTCCCGGGCAGTACTGTAACTGGGCTTGTTAAAGTTCTTCAGCAAAGGTGGGTTGCATTTGTATCTTACTTTATAAAATCTACATTATAACTTCCAGTTATAAAACAAATAAGTCACAGGGTTGGAAAGTATAGCATAGGGAATACAGTCAATAGTGATGTAATGACTTTGGCGACAGATGGCAACTAATTGTGGTGAACATTTCATAACGTATATAAATGTCTAATCACTATGTTGTACACCTGAAACTAACATAATGTTACATGTTAGCCATACTTCAATTAATAAAATTTTTTAAACAAATTGACACCATCCAGGACTCAGCATAGCACAACCTAGGAAACTACTAGAGTCTCTGCCCATGGAAAATATGACAAAAGACTTCTTTGTACAAAATCAGTTGCCATGCTGGTGCTGATGGTCAAAGCCAAACAAAATCCCAGAATACATTATGGCATTCCTCTGGTCCATGTTTCTCAAAGTGGGACCAGTAGCATCAGACTCACTGTGGATGCTTGAGAAAAATGCAGATTCTCACATCCCACCACAGACATTGATCTGGGATCACCTCTCACCAAGCTGCCCTGCATCAGAGTGTGGGGATTTCTGTTCTGGATCCAGTGCCTAATCTTCAGTGCTTTGACACACCATGTTTTGTGCAGGACCGTGACATGGAAGATTGGGCAGGTGGGGCCTGCTACATGCAGCCGCTGAGCCGGGGGAGAGCCGTCCCAGCCCCCTTCCCTCCCCAGGCCACCCCCCCAGCCTTGTCTCTCCTGACACATGGTTACATGCAAGGGTCATCCATGTGCCCTGGACTTGCCCCCCAGTGGGCCCTCTCAGCAGAAGTTCCCAGCCTAAGTTCCTGGGTCCCTTCGTCAAGTTCTCATGACAGTGCTTCTCCATATTTTTTTCCTTATTCCTTGATTTCTTGGGATGATGCTTATTTTTATTTTTTTTCCTGCCTAAAGGCTAAAAGGTGTTTTCAGAAGACTGAGTTTTATAAAGGAAATACTGGCTAATTTTAAATGGTCTATGATTTTGAAGTCATTGAACACATATCTCAGACATTTGCTTGAAGAGCTGGAAATGAGGCTGTCTCTGGTTTGAAACTCAAAGGGAGTGAGAAAAACATGAAGCAGGTCTAAATGTCATCAAAAGTGCTTCTCCTACCTTTGTCTGAACAGGTCATTTGAGAGCCTGAGCAAAAAACAATGGTGTTGGGGGTTTTGTTCCTGAGTGGTGGGCTGACCCCTGCTCATGCGAGGAGGTGGGCCGTGCACCTGGCCTGTTATCCCTTGGAGGGAAGGAGTGACTGTCCCAGGCAGCCATGAGCCCAGCCCCTCAGGCAGGGCCTCAGGCACCAAGAAGCCTGTCCCCGTGCATCCATGTCTGCCCAGCAGCGGAGAAAGCCAGACCACCGATTATCAAACCACCAACTTCAAAGACACCTTCACAGCTTCTCTGAGCCTGGACTGGCCAGGACAGCAGCAGCTAAGCGTCTGGGGTCACAGGCTCAGGAAGTAAAAACAGTCTTCAGGGAGGACCCGTGGAAGCTGGAGGCCTTTGCAGATTTCCGGGACTCCCCGGATGCTCCGATCAGCAGTCCTGGTTCTGCACTCGCAGACCGTTGCATCAGACACAGATGTGTGGTGGCCCTTCTGTATCCTGCATCCTCCCTCCGGACGTTCTGCTGGGGTTGTACAGGGCAAAGCGGCAGAAACAAAGAGGTTCAGGACAAGTATTAGTGAGGTTTTGGATGGAAATGCAAACCAGTAAACAGAACCACTTTGATTAGGTTTAAAATAAACCATTTATCCGGGAGTAATTGTCTTTTTACCACAGAATGTATCTGTTTATCTCTTCTAATTTGGCATTAGAGTGGTACAGATCACTGCAGTAAAGAAAAACCACTGAGTTATGCAAGCGAGTGTGCGCAGCAGCAAGAGTCTGAGTTTAAAAAATCCTGAGTTTCGACCTGGTTGCACTGTCTGTGTCCACAGCCATGACCGTGTCTATAACCGTGTCTGTGTCTTTCTCAGGGTCTTGTCACTCGCCTCTGCTCTGGAAGAAATCTGATATGATATATAGAAACTGCTAGATGCTGGCAAATGATCCCCAGGTTTCAGACCATCGAGACAATAAACAACTCCATAATATTCAGTGCAGCAGCTTCTGCAGAGCCCATCTGTTTCAAAATAACCCTAATTCTGCTTACAATGCGGAATGCTTTGTTGCCTGGAATTTGTCCTAGTTTTCTTCAGCTGATTCAGTGTCATAGGCCTCTGGTTCCACCTGCTGGCAAGTATGAAAACTGCGATGAAAGCCAGAGGGGATATTTTCCGTTGGAAGAACAATCTAAGCTGTAGCTCAGTGGTTCTCAGAAACTAGTGTAGGTCAGAGTAGCCTGGATGCTCAATTAAAAATACAGTGGCCTGGGCTTCTTGCCAAGCCTGCTGAGAGGGAAACTCTCAGACAGTCTCCTGGTGATTCATGCGCCCGCACCAGTGTTTTGAGATCTGCTTCACCTGGAGTTCAGGGACGCGGAGCCCAGCGAAGGTCAGGGATGACCCCACCTTATACCTACTTGTCCCCAAACAAGGGAAGTGACAACGCCTGCTTGAGGAGCCCATTCCTACCTCTTCCAGTTTATCCAGGTAACTCCTGGTGGCAAGTGTCAGAGCCTTATGCCCTCAGAATTCATCAAAAAAGTGGAGGAACCTAGCCAACATCACTTCTCCAAGTGCTCAAGCCAACATCAGCAGTGATGCCGTGTTGACAGAATGAAAGCCCAGATGCGATGTGCTGGGAAGGGCGCTCACCTCTCTGGTTTTCTTCCTAAGATCCGTGACCTTAGTCTAATCATGAGAAAAAACATTAGACAGACCAGACTGAGGCAATTCCACAGGCTTCAGCTCCTCAAGATCAACAAGATCATGGGAAACAAGAAAAGACTGAGATCCTGCCACAGACCAGAAGACACTAGGGAGACACGACATGTCAATGTACTGTTGAATCCTGGAACAGAAGGAGGAAGTTGGTGGAAAAGCCGGTGAAATCCAGATGGAGTCAGGAATTCAGTTCAGCATGTCATACTCATCCCTGTGAACAGTTTCTTAGTTTGGACACCTCTACCACGATAACAAAAGATGCTGGCATTAGGGGATTGAATTGTCTATATTATCCTTGTAACTTTTTGGAAAAATCCAAAATGATTCCAAAATAAAAAGTGTATTAAAAATTAGAATGTTGGGGGTGGGGCACTGAATTAGACCAGAGTTGGAGAACATTGGCAGGAGCAGAGCATGACCAGGTCTCTGGCCAGCTGCCAGAGGTCATGGCCAGGCTGGCTGACAGGACAGGCAGGGTCCTCCGGTGTAGCCACCTGGGGCACAGGCAGTACAGGAGGACAGTTGCTGGGCTGACCCGTGTGCACTCTCCCGTCTCAGGCCAGCCAGCCCTGACATCTCACTGGGAACAAACAGTTGTGGCACCTTGCCCCTCTGCGGGGGTGGGTGTAAAACGTCCGTCCAGCCCTGCCTCAGTGCATCCATGAGGATCTGAGGCCCTGGAAAGGGAAGCGACTCGTCCGAAGTCCTGGTGGATCCCGGACGCAAACTGACACCTGGTGATATGTGTTCTTTTTCCCCAGCATTTCTCAGTGAGTGTCCTGATATGTCATCTGCAACAGAATCACCTGGGTGCCCGCTTAAATGCAGCTTCCTGGGGTCCAAGCACCGCCTAATGCATGAGAATCTCTGGAAGTGGGACCTAGTAAGCTGCATTTTTAACAGGCTCCCCATTCTTGTGTGCACTAAAGCTTGAGGATCACTGCAGCAAATTGGGCAACTGTCCAGTTCATAGTCTCTCCAAGACTCTCTGGCTGTGCCAAGACCTCCTGCTCCTGAGCTACTGAAGGGCCAGGAACCCAGCTCTGACTCCCGCCTTCCATGGCCAGTCAGTGGGTAGCTGTTGATGGAAACTATGCTCGTGGAGCCGGGGCTGCTGGGAGCCGGGGCTGCTGGGAGCCGGGAAGGGGAGAACTGAGCAGCGGGCGCTCGTTAGGATGGACGCACAGCAGGTGGCAAGCTGCAGGGCCAGAATTCAACGTGGCTCGGGGAGGCATTTTTTTAATTTTTTGAGCTCAATTTAAAGGTTCAATACTCTTCTTACCCATGAGCCTCTCCTTTGTTTAAATAATGCAATTAAAACTAATTTTTAAAAAAGAAAACAAGATTAAGAAGCAAGAGGAGCTTGGCAATGGGGCATGTATCCAGGCCCTGAGGAGGCCACTAGAAGTCCCTGCCCACCTGCCCTCTGCCACCATGGCCCTACCTGCACATCGCAGTGGCACGCCTCCTCCTGGAGGACAGGGCCAGAGGGTCAGAGCTGAAAAAGGGCCTGAGGAGGCCAGAGACTGGAGCAGGCAGCCCTTTGGATCTCGGGAGTCGCCCAAGGCCCAGGGGTCCCGGAGTGGAGTCCTGCGAAGATGCGCGCAGGACATGCGGGGCCACCGCCCTCACCACAGGCGTGCTGCTCAGGCCCTCCCTGCGGCAGGTGTGGGGTCTCAGTCAGAAACATCTGGGGAGGCCAGGCCCGCAGCCACCGCTCCCAGGTGAGCCAGGCAGTTGAAGCTTGACCACTGGCCCTGGCGCTTCTGAGAGGAATGTGGGAACTTAATATTCCAAAGGATTTTCATCCTTTTTCTAGCACTGTCCGTGTATATGTTTGTGTCCATTTGTATATGTCATGTATATGTTTTTGTTCAGAACTCCCTCTTCCCCCCAAAGGACTAAAATCCACATCCATTTGTTTGAAAGAAAACTGCTTCATGTGGCAGTGATTCCTAACAAGAGACAGACACTCGGCTCAGCCTCCCCTTCCTTCCTTCCTGCCCCTCCAGCACAAGGTAGCAAGCGCATGCAGAACTATTTCTGTAAGAAATTACAAGGAGTTCTGTTAAAAAAAACACCCGATAGTTTACTACTGAGGCTGAGAAGTTCATAGCTGGGCTTACTGATGAAACTTATGCCTTGTCAACTGGAGATCCTAAAAATCGATAACTTAGTTATCCAAAAAACTTACCATTTGCAGTGAGCCTTATCTAAGGTGTAAGGGTAATGGTTCCTGCTGCTTTTTAAACAGATCCTGTCCCCGAGTCAGGGGAGGTTTACAGACTGTAGTTCAGGATGAAAGAAGATGGCTACAAAATCTCATGTCTGGAGCAGAGTAGAAAGGTCTGGTTTGAGTCTTGACACAGCCACTGACCAGCTGTGTGGCCTTGGTAGGCAACATGAAATCTTTATACTTAAATTTTGCATCTGTAAAATAGACAAGGAAATTGTACTTGGAGGGGTAAGAAGCGTAAAGACCACATATGATGATACAGATGATTCTCACAAACACAACATGAAAAGAGTGCATATTGTATGAGTCCATTTATGGACAAAAACAGACCAAAGAATCTGTGCTGTTAAAATTTGGGGCAGTGGGTACTCCTGGATAAAGGGCAGTAACGAAGCGAGCACGTGGAGGGCTAGGAGTGCTTGAAGTATTCTGTATTTTGATCTAGATGTTGGTCCTACATGTTCAGTTCATGAAAATTAATCGAAGTGTAGTTTTTTAAAAGGAGGAGAGAGTTGTCCTATTCTAGAGGTCAGACTTGACTTTATGTATATTGCAAGAAACAATAGGCCTGACATAGCGGACCCAATATTTTAGGTTAGTCGAATTGTTAACTGGATTATAGCCTGTGGATTTTAAGTCAGTTGTGGCCCTAAAGGTTCCCCAAATTAGCATATTAGAATGGCAAAAAAGTACAACAGAGAACGTAGCAACTGAATTGATCTCCATGGGGAGAACTGCCCACTTATAACCTTTTGTCCCAGAATAAACATGTGTCCCCAATGGACCCCTCCTTCAGGCGGACACCAAGTATATTGTATGTTGATGGCCTGGGGCTGACCAAGTCCAGGGCCGCCTTATCAGTAGTAACATCTTACAGGAGACAGAACCCCTCTGACCAAGGTTTTGTTTTGGGGGGCACTGGTCTTAGGAGAATCATCCCTTCTAGCAAATCACGTAGTTTTTGTCCCCTTGTGCCTGGCATGCATGTGGCTTTATCCCCCACCCCGTATAAGCAGTTTCCTCTCTGTCCACCATAGCAATGTGCAACCTCACCAGCCAGCTGCTCCTGGGCTCCCTCTACCTAAGTCCCAGTAAACCCCTGTGTCTCATACGGCATCTCCAGGTCTATGTCTCTCAAGCATTTTCCCATGCAACTCACCCACTTGGCCAGCAGTTGGACTGGTGATCACACATCTCCATGTCAAAGCTTCTCATGTTGAGACTCCAGATAAGGTTTCAGACCGAAGAAACCCCCACCACTGCTGACATGATAGGTTGAGGAGTAGAAACAGGAATATTTTCTCTTTCAGGTTCCATCTACATGTTAACTTTCTTGTAAACCGTATGAAACTTGCATGTGTATGGGAGTTATGAGGTTCTAGGTGAATTTCAAACTTTTTAGAGAGAGTCAGGTTAGATAGATTAGATAGATAATAGACAGATAGATAGATAGATAATAGGTAGGTAGGTAGGTAGGTAGGTAGGTAGGTAGGTAGATAGATAGATAGATAGATAGATAGATAGATAGATAGATAGATAGATAGATAATAGACAGACAGATAGATAGATAGATAGATAGATAGATAGATAGATAGATAGATAGATAGATGGATAGATAATGTCATGACTCAAAAAGTAAAGAGGTCTTTTATTTGTCCTGAAGCACTTCCCCTTTTCAAAGAATGTCCTGACAAATTGCTGGACTTGGGATTTCTTCCAAGCCTTTTTGGTCTTTGTTAGTCAATGACTTAGTAACCATCCTTTCAAAAGGCATTTTTGGAAGCTTTGTAATTCATGGAATTCTAATAAATTAGCATTCTTAAAGGAGAGAATGTGGGCCCAGGGCTGTTGCCCTGATTCGACAATAGAAATCCCAGAGAGCACTGGTTATTTATTTAAAGGTTTCCCAGTTGAAAAAAAAAAGGTATTGCCTCTCTAGCTCCCTAATTTAAGGGAAATACGCCCTCCTTCAACTCACTTTCGCATAATTTCACTGAAAGACATAGAGCGCTCATCAGATGCTGGGCAGGATCTGTGAATGCCAGTAAATTAAACACCTCTGTTTACAGGGATGGCGAACAGTAGGGACAATGGCCATCAACTCATGGTGTTCTTTTTAGCAATTCTTATCTGGATGAAATTGCTTCACCTCCCTTAGATGTAAAATGCAGAGGTTACTGCATTATTTATAAGGGTAGAAAACTGAAAATTTTTCCATCAAGAACCACAAATCAATAAATCCTATGATCTCACTACTGGTGCTATAATTGAGCTAAATTGTCTTAAACTAGGCCCTGTTCCTGAGGTTCTTTGAAGCATGCTCACTGTTTCTTTGAGCAAAATTGAGGGCTGACCTCCATTTACAGGAACACAGAGGCAAGGCTCATAAATACTAATATTCTGTACCAGGTTCATCAGAGCAGGGCCATTTCACCCATGCCTGTAAATGTTCAATGCATGATTTAACTCAGCAGAGAAAAGGTCTTGGCTGGGCCCTCTGGTTTTCCTAGTGACTGAAAGGCTCCTCCGTGGTCCAAAAACGTACTGTTAACTGAGGTTGTTAATTACCTTTTTGTATCTATGTCCTAGAAGGCAAATATTTATTAAGTAGCAACTCCACATTTTATATAAAACACTGCCAAATGGTCTTCAAATTCAGCTCTTTTAAGAAGTTACTGGTTTTGTCATTTTTTGTATCTAATACAGAATTAATGATACTAAGGAGTAGACATTTATACACCTGATTTGTATTGATGTTAGAGATGAAAAATCGTAACATCCAACACTCGTTCTCTGCACACCTGGCACTCAGTATTTTGTGGGCCATCTCTTCTCGTTCTCTCAGCCATCCAGCACAGGAGCTCTCTTACTAGTCCCATTTTATAGATAAAGAAGCTAAGGCCAAGGAAGGTAATGTACTTGCTCAAGGATGTGTAGCTAAAAGTGGAGGGTATGGGATTTAATCTCAAGTTGTCAAAACTCCAGCGTTGCGGAAGGGACCCCGGCAGTCACCTTGCCCTGCAGTTACCCGTCCCAAGAGAAACAGCTAGAGCCTGTGGAAAAGGAGACTTGCCTGGGGTGTCCCCACCGGGTCCAGCCAGGGCTAGAAGCACCTCCCGATTCCCTGCCAGCACCTCTGACATTCCACCCTGGGAAGCTCGTCTCCTTTTACCACCCCACTGAGGTCTCTCTTTGCTCTCTGTTTAACAAGTGTAAGTACACATTGAAAACACACTTCTAAGACCCTTTGAGAAATGCCTGCAGAGAATCCTGGAGGCTATGGAGAGAATTAACAGGTCATGTGACACAAGTGGAATATATAGAAATGGCATAAAAAATAAATGAAAAGACAAGGAACTAGAAAACTGAGTGGAGCAGCCAGCAGCCTTCTTCTCAGGGTGGCACTGACCCAAAGCGCAGACATGACACTAGGTGGGTGGTTGACTGACATTGAATATGTAATTGTCTCTGAAAAATCAGATTAATTTATACTTGAAAATTTTCCCAAAAAATTAACTCCTAGGATTAAGAACAGTGTGTAGTGTTCAGTATGAAATGATGTAATTAAGCCATTCTTTAGAAAATAGGGTGGCTTTGATATTATCAAAAACACCGAGTTTGAAGGACTTAAAATATTCATAAAACCAGGCCTGATTACAAATCAGGTGTTGTTTTTCTGTTGTTATACCCAAGGCCTTCTGGTGGCCCTCGAAAGCAGAACCACTCTAGTAGCCAGTGGAATTTAAGGGGACCCATTGGAGAGCTTTGTACTCACATCTGTAATGACCGCAGAGGCCCGTAGAGTTGAGGGCTTTAGACTGGACCTTCTTTATTCTAATTTCAAGTAGCAGTGAGCTGTCCACAGATCCATGAAAAAAAGGGACAGTCTGGGTTTTGCAGGAGGGCACAGGATGGTGAGATGTTAGAGGTGATGGCAAGGTGGGGTCATGGAAAAAGTGGGAAGAAATGCATAATGGCGATCAGAAGACCTAGGTTCAAGTTTGTGCTTCCCCTGTGCTAGCTCTGTGACCTCAGGATGTCCCTAACACTCGCTGAGTCTGTTTCCTTATCTAAAGTTGGGATCATGAAATTGGGAGTAAAAGCGAATTCTAAATAGGGCATCTTAAAAGGGCTCTGTAGGCCAAAGAGTGATGGCTGCTCCTTCCCTGGTGCATGTTTTCTACTTCGCACCAGGAAATGGTAGCATTTCTTCTGCTGCCTCAGCCCGGGTTCTCCCGGAACACCCTGTGACTGGGTCCAGAGGGTGCTTGTGCAGGCTGCTCACCTGGAGAAGAGCTGCACCCAGGCACCTGCAGCCTGCCTCTTCTAATTCTTTCCTGCCTTTCCCTTTGTGAAACATTCATTCTCAGGCTTTTTCTTTTGGACACTGCGATTCCCTTTGGGAGACTGAGCTGGCTTCTGACTCTGCCCCAGCTGCCGGCCCCACTGGAATGGGTGTCACATACCAGCCTGGGCTCATAGGTGCAATTAAGAATAGTCTTGTTGTTAAAAGCAACTGTTAAAGGAAAAGCAAGGTTTGGATTCATGAATTTCTCCGTAATTTCAAAGCATTTACCACTCTGAACAAAGAGAAATTCCTTTTCAAATATATATGGCAATAACCGTATCCAGTAAAGCTGTTAATCTTACAGTATTCATAAAATCTTTCTGGTGAAAGTCTTATAAGCCTATAATGTGCTTGAACATCATCTTTAATGAAAGTTGACAAATTGACATATATTTCACTGTATCAGAAAGCCTTGAAGTAGTTTACCCAGCAGGAGGGAGTGTGGGGCTTGGGCTGCCAGCTCGCTTCTTGGACGTATTAGTGAGGAAGGGCTGCAGGGGCTCAGGAGGGGCTGGTCTTCCTGTGGCCCAGAAGGAAAGCAGTAGCAGACGTGGGCAAGCACTGGGGTCTCCATCACGGTGGGGAAGCAGCAACATAAAAGGGGTGACCTTTTGACTACCTTGTTTGCATATCATTGTCTGACACCTGAAATTCCAATTGTGGACTGAGCAGAATGACTTTTTTAAATTGAGGTATTATTGACATATAACTATATACGTTTAGGGTGTACAAGGTGTTGGCTTGATACATTTGTATATTGCATTGTGATTATCACAGTAGTGTTAGCTAACACTTCTATCATGTCACATATTTATCATTTCTTTTTTGTGTGGAGACGAGTAAAGACAGTCTTGTAGCAACTTTGAAGTTTGTAGTACAGTGTTGACAACACTTACTATGTTATACATTAGATCTCCAGAAGTTACATATGTACCAGTTGTTAAGTCTGTTCCTGTTAAACAACATCTCCCTGATGCCCCCAGGCCCTGGTAACCACCATTCTACTCGGTGTTTATAAGTTCAGTTTTTTGGATGGCACATTTAGGTGAGATCAGACAGGATCTGTGTTTCTCTGTGGCAGACTGCCGATTTCACACAGCTTTAACATCTTTTCATCATAGTCTTAACATTTGTCATGTCCATATACCTGCCCATATGTTTATCTTTGAAAGGAACCACTCTTGAAGAATAGGCAGAAACTCTTTCCAGGAATGATTTCCATGGCCCTTTGTATGATCTTCAAATGCTATGCCCGCATTTTTGTTCCGGCGTACATATACTGGTCGTCATGGTAACCCGGCCCCTGCTCTGGGGCCCACGGAGCCCCGTGGGTGCTTGTGCTTCAAGCAGGCCTGATTCTGACTGGCTGGGGAAGCGCAGGAGGCAGAGGTTACCTGGAAGAGAACGGAGGACCCAGGGGGTGGTCAGGAGAAGCCAGAGCTCACTTGGTGGGGGAGTTAAACCAGAGACAGGATATTTTGGGGCATAAAAAAAATGAAGTCAAATAAAATAAGTCCTTGAGGCATTATATAATTTAGAAGTTAAATGATGCTAATGATGGAGCATGGTGGAAGGAAAAATAAAAATGAGAGGATTACCAAGAAGCTTCAAAATGAGTCAAATTAGGTTTGTCGACTAGACCACACTAAAAATACTGACTTGCTGTTGAAATTTAGTTTGGACAGCTGAAGTTGAACTATGTTTCTTAGGCTTCTGTATCATGCTAAAGTAAAGGCGATACCCAAGCCATCCGGTTTTTTCCCTTGGAATCCTAGGACGCAGTGCCCTGTAAATGTCAGGAAAATAGATAGGCCAGGATTGACACTCCCTGTGCTTTCTCTCGACAGCGAATAGCAGAAACAGCCCCCCACCCTACGGATTCCATCTCTCGCCAGGAGAAATGAGGAGACAGCGGCTTCACAGATTTGACAGCCAGTGAGGTGGCCCAGAAGTGCAGGCGGCACTGCCCGCTGCCCAGTCCCTGCCCATCTGGCCCCTCCCCCAGGCCCATCCCCAGCGTCAGACAAGGGCAGAGGGCGCTGTCTCCGCCCCCCGCTGCCCACATGGTCCCTGCCCATCCTCCTATGGCCCCTGTGAGTCCAGATTCACAAAAACACCAACCGGTCTTGAAACCAGACTTGCTGAATGCAGCTCGCGGCTGCTTGGCAATGACCCTTCTCCTGGCCTTGTTCTCTGAAGCCAGGACCAGTTCGCACACTCCTTGCCCCCACGGCTGCCTCACAGAGCCCCTGCCTGGGTTTGCTGCTGAAGACGGGCTCTCACCAGCCGGCAGATCGGGCACCCAGCCGGCCCAGAGTCTGACTTGGCAGGAAGTGAGGGGCCGTGCCCCAGCCTCCTGGCCCGTGGCCAGGGTGACTTTCCAGGGACAGGAAGTGGCTGCCACCGCAGTCTGGTCTCTCCTGCTCCCCGGGCCCCGGGCCCGCCGCCCGGTGGGTGGTGACAGTGTGCCTGCGTCGCTCTGACACTGCCCTGCCTTGGTGGAATGGTTGGACAAGCCCGAGTGGGAGCTAGGGTGCAGAAGCCACCTGCACACGCCCTGGATGTCGGCGGCCCTGACGGTCTGGGCCCCCGCAGCCCTGTCAGCAAAGCGGTGCAAGTGCCCCATGCAGAGCAGAGCAAAGGACTTCAGTGTTGATCCCTGAGAAATCCCTCTGGGGAAGCTTTTATTCCCTCATCAAAGTGCCTTTTAAATGGCCAGTGTGACAGCCACTTGTCCTGCCCGAGGGTCCAGCACCCTCCCTGGTGCCTGTGTTTCATGAATAAAAGAACTAAATCAAATATCACTGATGTCTTATTGCCACTGAGATATTTATTTTTACAGAGAGTTGGAAACAGCAAAGACTCTTCCTATTTTGATTGATATTTCTAGATATACATATATATGTATATTTCTCTGATTATATAAGTAATATATATTCCTTATATGCATAAAGCAAACATCTGGAAGGAAATATGCCCATGTGTTAAACAGAGCTTATCTTTGGGGATGGAATACATAAGATTTTGCTTTCTGCTTTTTCACAATTTTATATTGCAGTCTTTTAAAAATGTGTGTATTTGTGTATGTATGTATGTTACTTTTGCAATCAGGAATGCAGATTTATATGATAAGAAATATATAATCATGGAAATGGACTTAATAAATACCATGTCTCCATTGAGAAAATTTACAATATAAACAGAAATACAAATATACACTCGCATATATCACCTATATTCCCACCACTTAGAGGTACACGAGGTTAACATTTTGGGGATATTGCTTTCTCAGTTTTTCTTCGTATACATTTGACAAACTTGGAGCATCCCAGCCATGCAGTTTTGCATCCACATCCTAATTTGAACTGACCTGGGAAAAATGTTAACATTTGCATATAAAGAATCTAAGAAACCCACGGAGTCCTGGGAGCAGTGACCTGGCGGCCGGCATGAGGATACCTGAGCTCCTACAGTCAACGTACAACTGATGCAAAGCTGCAGCTTGTTTACACTGTGAATTGTATCTGTGAGTCTGGTAACTACACATGTTTAAATTAAAATGTTCAAGCTAAAAGTTATTCCTTTCTCTCCCAAACTCTACGAATTTGTCTCCCTTCACCACCATCAAAAGTGACCTCATCCTTACACACTATCTTTTCACAGCACACTCTAAAGGGATTCTGTTATAACACATCTTGCTCCTATTATTATTAGTGCACAGCTGCACGAAGGTGTGCGTCTGCCCTGGGAGCGTGGGTTGTGAGTGGCTCTGGAATGAGGCTTGTGTCTTCTTTGCCTTCCTACACTTTCCTTCTCTGCCCCGACTGTCACCTAAAGGCTGGCCCTGGCTCCTGGGAGGTGCTCATTAAATGTTTTTCCCCACCAAAGTGTTCTTTATAGTGCATTAAAAGTCCAACCAGTGTATATGGAAGTATTTTTTTCTCATTGCGGTTGAATCTAGTAATACTAGCTCATTGCTCTGTTTGACCTACCAGATATCGAGACACTGGAATTGCATGGCGGATGGTGTAACTATTACATAATAATATGCATGCTGTCTTTATACATGGAGTGGAACACCACTAAACTTTAGAGATGTAGGGAAAGTAATTTTCATTACAAATACAAAGCAATTGCAGTCATACATTGGAGATACTGTGGGTTTGGTTTTAGCCCACTGCTAAAACCAAAATAATAAAGTACATACGGCAATGATGCCAATTTCACAATAAAGCAAGGCAAATAAATGTTCTGGTTCCCTAGTACATACAGGAGTTATGTTCATCACACTATATTATAGTCTGTTAAGTGTGCAACAATATTACATATGAAAAAAACAATATACATACCTTAATATAAAATGGCTAAGAAATGCTAACAATGATCTAAGCTTTCAGCAAGCTGTAGTTGCTGGTCACAGATCACCAGAACAAACCAATCATGAAAAGTTGGAAATATTGCAAGAATTACCAAAACGGGACACAGACATGGAGTGAGCACGTGCTGTTGGAAAACGGCACCAACAGACTTGCTCAATACCAGGTTGCCACAAACCTTCAATTTGTAAAAGAAAAAGTAAAAAAACAGTATCTGTGAAGTGCAGTAAAGCGAAGCACAGTGAGATGAGGTGTGGCTGTATCTTAGCACAACAGTGAAGACATTTTGGGAATTATCAAAATTATTTTGTTCAGTTAACAGGCTGGCTTGTATTTAGAGCTTATTCTTCTCAATGTCCCGTCTTATTTTCTTCCCTACAGTAAGGCGTCTCCAAAGTTATGCTAACAAATTAGAACTAGGTTGAGAAAGTGCATTAGATTAATTATCCCTAATAGGAAATAAGCATTTAGAGCTGGATATTAGATTTGGTTTCTTTGCTTACTAGTAATGTCTTGATCGTTAAACATCTGATTCCAGCACTTAATTCAGAATCTTTTCTTGGTTCTTAAGATGAGGGGGTGGTTAAAATTGCTTCCTCATAACGACCTTGGATGTATCACCTGTGGTCCACAGTTGTGTATGGCTGTTCAAGCTTCCTCCATCCTCCTGCGCTGTCTGCTGCTGAGGTGCAGGCTGGCAGTAAGTGGCTGGTTTAGCAGGACTGAGGCCAGTCCACATGTCTGGCACTCATCCTACCACCTGAGTGTGTCAGCTAAAGAGCTCGAGAGGTCCACCTCCTGAGATGGACTGTCAGACCCATTCCCACTCTGAGCATCTCTCGAGGGAATCAGTACTCAGCAAAGAATTGTAATCAGTTTAGTCAGTTTTAAAACCTAACATCTCTTCCTTTCCCTCCCAGGTATTATTGCCATCATTTCCTAATTTTTTTGGCCCCTTGTCTTTCACTTTAGAACCACAGTCTCTCTGTTTAGGACCTCAGTTCATTGAAATCTTCCAATTCATTGCTCTGCTCAATACTGAAGATACCTCTTCACTCAGTCTACAGAGCTCTGCCAGTTCGTTTTCCAGAATCTACCCTCATCACCTCAGTACCCTGTGTTGTCGCTCTGTGACCAAAAGATAAAGGTCCAACTCGTTAGTCTCAACCTTGGGGTTGAGACCAGCCTTTCAGCCTCATTCCCACTTACGCTTAACAGAGTCTGTACTTCTGCTAAATGGCCTCACTGTCCAAGCTGTGAGCTTTCCTGATCCCCAGACTCAACTGTGACATGCTTTTACATGGGAAGCCTTTTCCTTTCTCTCTGCCCATCCAGATCCTCCCTGCCCCCAGACACTACAGTCCAGAATGATCTACTGCTCCTGTTGGATGTTTGTCACAGTTTCCACTGGCTACATGCAATGGCTGGGTGTCCTGCAGTGAGAGGATGTCTTTATCAATTGTGAAGTTCATGAGGGCAGTGCCATGGCTGTGTGTCTGTACATCTCACAGTACACTGGACAATGCTCTGTCCAGAAGGTCAGAGCCAATGCATGCTTGCAGATAAGATGAAGCATATTCACACCATCACCAGTGGCACATGTGAAAGGGTGTGCGTGTTTGCTGATTGACGTTAGTGTAGTTTTTTGTTGTGTTCTTTCCTTGTATTCCATTAAGGAAAGAACTTGAAGGAAAGCATTTACCCATAGAAACAGAGCAGCTCAGGCCTTTCCCAAGCCTTCCTAAGATAGCATGCTCAGTGATCAGATGGTGAGGAGAGACCACCCATCTTGGGGGTCAGTCTGAAGGCGCACCCCACATCACTGCACAAAACCCAAGATTCCAGTATGTCCAGAAAGTATCACTGAGTCCTTGTGACTACATCAAATGTAGCCATGGTACTGCTGCAAGTACGGGTTGGTGTGTTTGTACTAACCTCATTTTTTCTTCTGTGGTGTTATTTAGGGGCATAGAGAGAGTTAGCTTGACATCTTGTTCAGATGATAGAAATGGACTGGCAGGTTTGAACATACAATTTAAACTTTATGAAGGAACTGAAATATTACTAATAGAAATCACTAAATTTGATGGTAATGCGCATTGTTCAGGAAGAGAACAGGGTAGTAGAATCAATAGAATCATGTGGCTTAAAATGACGCTGGGGTAACACAGCAAAACCTCAGAAACAACACTCTGCGTCATGCTCTCAATAACCGTGGGCCCCTTACCCCAGTATAGAGACGTGCTGCTGGTCCACCGGCCAGGCTCTCTGCCAGGAAGATGTGAAGGTGTTATTCTTTCACTTTATTTCCCTCCCTTTGTCTGGAGGAAAGTGCTGAGAACAAAACCAAATCATACCCCAAAAGACTATGTGACTTGAGAGATTCTTGGTGTTTCTTGGAGGTCCTGAAAAGTTGTCTTACCTGTAATCTTGAGGTATCTCTATGAGATGCTCTCCCCCAGCAATAGACTGTTCTGCATATCCTTAATAGCAGACAATTAAATTGTAATTTAAACAGTTGAACAAGGTCCTCAGAATCTAAGAAAATAGCACCAGGTTCAATCTCCCCGCTACTCTGAGTGTGGGCCCTAGGCCAGCAGGGCCAGGAGCATCTAGGAGGTGCTGGAAATTCTGACTCTTGTCCCCACAACAAATGAGTCATAATCTGCATTTTAACTGATCCCAAGAACACATGAATGGACAAAGATGTGGTACATCTACATAATGGAATATTATGCAGCCATGAGAAAGAAGGACATCCTGCCAGTTGTGACACCATGGATAGAGCTGGAGAACATTATGCTCAGTGAAATAAGCCAGAGGAAGACAAATGCCGTATGATCTCACTTACGTGTGGAATCTTAAAAAAAAAAAGTCCAAGTCATAGAAACAAAGTAAGATTGTGGTTACCAGGGCTTGGGAGGGAAATGGAGAGCTGCTAGTCAAAGGTTTCAAGCTTTCAGTTATAAGATAAATAAATTCTGGGAACCTAACATACAGCATGGTGACTATAGTTAATAATGCTGTACTGTATACTTGGAACTTGCTAAAAGAGTAGATTTTAAATCTCACCACAGAGGAAAAATAAACACATGAGAACATGGATGTAAAAGGAACATGTACAAGGATGGCCTCAGGTAATTTACAGGCACCAAAGAACTCGAATTTCCATGTGCACAAATGCATTTTAAGATGATCATTGGTTATCTGCTAGGACTGTACCAACTTTCCTGTCAGATAGAGAACCAGGTGACCTGTTCTCACTTTAGATCTGGAGCTCAGAAAAGGTGGAGGGAGGCATCCAGGATCAGTTTGTGGGGCTGAGCAGGAAAGAGAGGAACTGATCTCAGCAGGAAGTGTACCCTACCTGCAGCCACACACCACTTTCCTCTTGCAAACAAGACACTGATCAGAAGGGCTTGTGACGGGCTGCGTGTGTCAGAATCGGGCCAGCCTCAAGTTCCAGATGGTGGAAGTTGCTGTGATTACTCCTCATTCATCATGAGAACTGAAGAAATGGTGGTTCCAACCTGCACACGCTGTCACAGGTGGGTTGCCCCATTCACTGTGGGTTTTGTGAAGCAGAATGACTGCTGTGTGACCAGAAGAACGTTTTACTTCTCATTTTAAAGCTTTCCTACTTTCTCCAAACAAATAGATTAAAATGATTGCTGGTTGAAAATTTCATCTCTCAGCTGATAAAATTACAAACACCAAGTATATAGTCACTGAGGATGCCATCAAGCCACCTCTCAAATAACGTGTTCCAGAAAGTGTCTCGTTGGCCACTGGGAGGATCAGAGCGGCCAGTGTTGGCACTGGAGGGCTGAGCCTCCACGTACGGGCCTCCAGATCTTTCTTTCTCCAGCTCAGAGTGGATCTTCTGGATGGCTGACCTTGATATCAAGGGGCTACAGAGGCTGGGCTGGCTTTGTGTTGACCCTGAGATGCGGGCCTCTGAGGCTCCCCGCAAATCACCCCGTCCTCAGGTCCCTACCACCTCCCTCCAAGAACAGTTTAAGATCGTGACCAGCCCAAGCTGGGCAGGGATCCCTCAGGACCGGAGACCATGGCTTTGCAGGAAAAGCAGCAGTTCAGGGCCCCAGAGTGACTTCATATAGGATCCTCTGTTTTCTAAGCAATCCACACATGGGGAAGCTCCTGGGAGGTGATGGTGTGGCAGGTAAGAGCACCTCTTTTAGTCACAGACCAGGGTTCAGGTTCTGCTGGGACTTGCCTATGACCTTGAGCAAGTTACTTATTCTCTCTGAACCTCAGCTCTTTGTCTGTAAAATAGGGTAGCTGAGACGCTGAAAGGAAGCATACCTCGTGGTCAATGCAGCTCCTGTCATTTGGTAGGTGCTCAAGAATACTGAACGGCGCTCTCTGTCAGAAGAGAACTTTGGCCAAGTACCATGAACCAAATACTTCTACGTAAGAAGAGTAGCTCTGTGAAATGACTATGGAATAGCAATGCCTGCCCCTTAATTTCCAGTTACTATGGTTACCTTACAGTTACCATCTCTTACTTTTCATCCTCAGAACAACCCTGTACTGGTAGATAGTCTCCTGCTCCTTCAACCAATGGGACAACAGAGGTCCACAGGGTCTGCCCCACATCTGCTGCCCACACAGCATAACAAGGGCTGATATAGAACCTGTGTCCCTGAGGCCTGGTTTCCTGTCCATCCCCCACCCACCATGGTGTGCAGGACAGGGCTTCCCAGAGCCTCAGAATCCCACCCTTACCCCAGCCAAAGGGGGTTGCTGTCTACAGTCTGCTCACATTTTCCCCATCTGTAGTTCACACGTCTACCATGTGACCCATATTCCCCACCGAGCAGAGCCAAGGCAGGCCATATTACAACACAGGTCAGAGGGTAAACTCACTTTGGCTTGAAAGAAAAGAAATGCACTGGATAAAACACGGTGGTTTTGGAGGTCATCATAGAATTTTATATATAATGAACAATATGATGAATTATAATACAACAAAATCTAAGGGTCAATAGCAGACCAGGCATCTTGCAAATGTTACATGTTGAAAGCCTTTAACTTTACAACCGTAGGTTAGAGAAAGGGATGTAATTTATCGGACATGTTTCACATTTTTCCTATGAATCATTAAATATTTAAGCACCATAAAATTCAAGCATTTCACATGGATGTGGCAGCCAGCCGTGGTGGTTTGAAGTGCATTATGCACAGTCTCTGGCAGATAATAACAGTGACAATTGCAGAGTACCGATTTTTAATGTCAGTTGTTTTGTTCCCTGTAGAACTTCCTGATAAAGCCCCTGCAGGAAATTGTGATTTTTTTTTTTTTATGTGTGCTATACAGTAACTTTGAGAATTGAAATCAAAGAGCATTCCCAAAGACATTATGAATTGGCCAGGCATAAATAATTCCAATCTGTAATTTACATGCCCTGTAAGAATCATAATATCATTCTACTATGGAAAGAGCCCAAGAAATATTTTTCATATTAAATGGTTTGTTTTAAATAGAAGATGTAACTATAATAAATGCACAATGACTGCTATGTGCTAGACATACAATCTAACTTGATTCTCAGTGCAGGAGGAGGTGTTGTGTCCTAACATATAAATGAGGAAAGTACAGCTTAGTGAGTGGGTGTATCTCGCCCAGGGTGACACAGCTGGGCGGTGACAGAGTCAGATTCAAACCTGGGGGACTGACCAACTTCATAAAGTACACATTTCCCACTCTTCTTGCAGCCATACCAAATTAAAATGACAATCATCAAATTAGTCTGCTAAGCTGATAGAGCCACAGATCATGTAATTTTCTGGAATGAACAGAATAATTTGCTTTATTACTAACTAGAAGAGGCTCAGAATAAAATCGTTGGTAAAATCCAGTCAAGTGGACCATTTCATTGGCTATTTCCTAAGCACCACTGCTGTGTACAAACTTGGCGGGGCAGCTCCTGTACCAGGAAGCCCTTATATCATGAGGGAAGAGAGGTACAGCATGAATGAAGTTGTGTCACACATCAATGAAGCGTCTTCTCTCAGCCAAATCTCTCAAAAATCTTCCCATTTCTGAAATTTCAGTTTATGGAGAAGTAAGCTAATTTTCAGGAGGGAGTGATGGTTAAAGCGATCAATCGGCTTTCTGTCAATAATTAGAAGAGGAGATGGTGTGCAGATCTATGTTCACATCCAAATATTTAGAAATAAGAAATGGTTTATACTTGTTACCATTTTGCCCGTGAGAATCCTGTATGCAGGGCTGAACACCCAATGCCTCGTGACATGTATTGAACTGTCATTGACAACGCAATTCAGTGTTAATAATGTGCGCAACGATATGTGTAGGCACCGCGCATACAGAATGAGTAAAGCATGGCCCCGCCCGCAAGGGGCTCACATTCCAGCCAAAGGAAGGATCACGTGAGATGAGACGTTGCAGGCGCAGTCGGGGAGCATGAGGGCGGGCAGGCCCATTGACGGTGCTGGGAGCAGCGGAAGGGAGTCCCAGAGACAGGAACGCGCCTCGGGGATAAGCACACAGGCGAGCAGAGGACAGTCCTGCGGGCCTCCCCACCAGGGGAGGTCATTTGTATGTTGCAGGCAGTGGAGCCATTGAAGAATTATAAGCAAAATAGGAGGCAGGGAGAAGAAATGGGCCCCACTCACAGCATGGAGGAGGCCTGGATACCTTACTGGCCAGGGATCCACTTGCCAGGAATGAGAGCCCGAAGGAGACAGCCCGTTCCCCACACATGACCCAGAGCAATCCCCACGGGGCACAGAGGCAGCCCACCGAGGAGGTGGAGGAGCAGATCTTGGGAAGGAGATTTGGTAAGCATGACCACCAGCGATGGATGAGAAATGTTAAAGCTTTCTGTATCCTTCACAGAGAAGGGATATTTTGAGGCACACTGATTTAAAATCAGGTGAAGAAAACAATGGCTTAAAATAATATGGTCTTCTAATCCCAGAAGTTATGTTTTCCATTGTTTATCCCGTTAAACCATTTAAATAATTTTTGACATCAGAAGGCAATATTTGTGTGGCATTTACAGAGCTCTCTGGTGATGCCAGTATTTTGAGAAGTTCCTTATACTATTTCAGGTTCCCTGTGGCATAAACTCCCCACTTGGTTCAGCCTGTTAGTTAAAGTTTATTTGGCAAGCTTATTAAGATATTCTAACACCAAAATGAAAGTGTTTAAGATACTATAGGAAGCAAGATTTGTTCCCTATATTTGATCTATCACCATTATTGCTTCCCAGAAAATGTTCTCTGACCAAATTCATGAATGGACAAGACGAAATTTTAGAAGCCTTGACATTTGGTGACACATGACAAAGTTTTGGGAAACAGAAAATTGTAATCATAAATAAAGTTGAAATTGGCTTAAATTTCAGGTGCTCAAAAATATTTGACATGCCAGAGCATTATTTAAGAAAACCATTAAGTGGGTCAAATGAGCTATGAAGTATTCTGCCACATCAAGAAAATATTTCATCTTAAAATGTGTATTTCTCTTTTTACTGAAAAGCAAATAAATTGCTATTCTGAGGGCAGCCCCATAGCAAGACTCACTTGAAACACGTTCTACATATAAGAGCTCATTCCTAAGCAATGTTTGGCAAGGAAGACATTTACAAACAAGGTTTTAGTTGAGTTTTTTTCTTAATTATTTTTAAGTGCATTGAAACTAAGTACTAAAATGAGGGTCACTCATGAGAAATGTATCTAATTTCTAACATGACATTTTTTTAAATAAGGTAGGCAAGTTCCCTAACATTTTTTTCCAACAAGGTTTTTGATTTTTAGGATTAGACCACCGAATCTGCCAAAATAAAAAGCATATCCTTTGCTATGAAAACTATTTCACAATAAATTACTTCTACTCTTTCATAAAAAATACTAATGTCAGATGTCAAACTGCTGCACTGGTATAATACAGACAGAAAATATAACAATGTTTTTAAAATTGGAAACACAGGATGCTCCTGTAAAACCAGTAGCGGGCACATAAAATTCAAATTGGAGGTTGTTTTTGTTTCATTTAAAATAGTGCCATGGCTTCCTTGGTAGGCACTCCTGGGGAGGGGAGGAAGGTGCTTTGTCTGAACCTCTGCCGGCTGAGTGAGCCCCATGTGGCTTCAGTCCCGTTAGCAGGCGCGCAGCAGAGACGAGCTGGCCCCCGGCTGGGCAGAAGCGGTGTGTATGGAAGTTCACTGCAATGGGGAGTCAATTTTTGTGAATCACTGCCTTAATATTCATTAATAGCTTTTAGGCTCTTAATCCCTTATTGAATATATTTTTTCCATAATTGCTGCTTTTCAAAAGGGTTGCCAAAGCAGGCACTTCTATTCTCTGAAATACGCAGACGAGAACATGCTTTATGTTCATCTGTGCTGTGTTTATGCTAATGTCCCGTCTCTGGAACACAGCGACTGGGGTCCTTCCTGGCATAATGACTCATTCAGCTTTGAAAGGAACTGTTAATGCTGGCTGTGTGGGTTTCTTTTAAATCTCCTTGGGTCATGGTTTTACAATTATTCAAAGTGCATGGAAGAATAGATGACAGAGAAAATCATTTTGAAATGTTAGAAATTTCTATTTTCTAGTTTCATGTGTTGGTCTATTTATTTTTCTTTGTAAAATCCATCCAGAAGCCTACTATATTATAGAGTAATTCAATTGTTTGAGGTGTTATTAACCAATGAATGAAGATTTCAGTACAATAACTTATAATCTGGCCTTTACCTTATATTTGCCTTCCTGTGAATCAGCACATTTTTAAATAAAGCCAGCTCTTCCATTATCCTCAAAAACAAGCATATTTGGGTATCTGGGATTGATGTAGACTGTAAATCCAAAGAAATCCTTATGGGTAGCATTGGCTTAGCCTGTCCCCAGCAGAGGGAGGAATTTCCTACGGTCCTATAGGGACAGCCACATCCAGACAGAAGGAAACAGAGTCTGAAGCAAGCACATTGGACCTCTGAGCGCAGCCTGGACATCTTCACCCCTAGGAAGTTTCTCTTGGTGACATGTCGGCAGGTCATGGGTTCCCTAGCTATACTTCATGCAGACCTGGCACCTGCTGATCTTCTGGCGCTGGGCCTGGCTTTCTTTTAAGACGTCTGGTGATGGTGCTGAGGAAAACTGCAAGTCAGGTGTCACTGCTGTCAGCCAGAAGCTGTACTCATTTGCAAAGAAGTGACAAGTTCCCTGGCGGCCTTGGCATTCCAGGAAGGGCGATGCTCGGAAGTCCTCCAGGCAGCTGCCGGGTGACATGAGGGCCTGCCCTCCTCCTTGGCCCCCAGCTCCTGTGTGCTGCCAGGGCAACAAGACAGAATTGGGGCTCAGATGCACGCAGACCACCCAGACCCAGGCAGTGGCATGCCGAGGTCTGGGCCTAACTACACTTTTCCTGAAATTGTCTCCCATCTGTGTGTGATCTGCTGAGGAAAGTAGCAGTAGGGGTGTTGTTGTACACACAAAATTAAAGCCCTTTCACTGAGGGCTGAAGCAAAGCCTTCTGGAAATCCTACCAAAGTAATAAAAAAACATTGACTCAAGAGGTTGGCCCTGAATCTCAACAGGCTGTGGTTTGTGGTGGCCTCTGTGCTGTGTACACAGAGTTCACGGGATTACAGGCCACTCCAGAGGGAGGGGGGAAGGAGGGGTGTTACAAGGTGGCAGGTGGCAGGCTCACCATGAGGAATGAGTACCCGATCCAGAGGCTCCTCCAGCCCCGCGGGCATGGCGGGACGGACTGGTCCTGGCTGTGCACCGCTGCTGCCTGGGCCGGCGCCTCGCACACGGCGCAGCGGCTGATGTACGGGCGGATCTCCTCCTCCGAGAGCGGCATCATGGGCAGCGGTGCGGCGCTGGCCAGCCAGTAGGATCTGTCATTTCTCCGGGCATAGTGGCACACTTGGTGGATGTTGCAATAGGCGAAGGGCAGTGTGCTGAACACGGGAAGGCAAGACCCTGCCAGCCCTTAGGAGGGAAGAAGGGACAGCGTGGTGTCTGAGCAGCCCATCCTGCTGGGCCCATTTGCAGACACGCGTGCGGGAGCGTGGAGGCGCTTGCCCAATCCTCCATCTGTGGGGGTGAAAGCAGGGTATGCACCTGTTTCTGCCACCTGCCTGGTCCCCTGGGCAAGCACGGATTCACTCATCCACCCATCGCTCTCTCAGGAGCCAGGCGCTGCACTGGCTGCTGCAAGTGGAGCAGTGAGTACGATTCTGCGCTCATGAGGCTCATGGCCTGGCCGGGTGGGGGAGACGGATGGGAGAGCAGGCAATGGGGGACAAGCATGAAAGGCCGGGAAGAGGAAGAGCAGGGCACCGGGGCTTACAGGACGGGCACCATAAGAAACAGGTTTCAGCTAGAACCTCACACATGACAGGATTTGGCCATGCTTGGCGAGGATGGTGAGGGCTCAAGGGAGAAGCAGCAGCAGGAAAGAGGGCCAGAGGGAGGGGATTATGGAGCTCAGAGAACTCAGAGGACAGTGGGAGGAGGTGGGGAGAGGCTGACTGTGTGTCCCTCTCTCAAGGCTGTCCAGGAAAAATCAGGCCAGGAGATGTGGGCTCTGTAAATCTCATTAAGGAGCTTGGACTTGACCCCAGAGAGCTCTGCAGACCTTTGTGATGTACACTCAGGCTAGACCCCCGGCTGTACACTCAGGGCAGCAGAAGCAAGACTGGTGGTCCAGAGACCAGGCAGTAAGGGGACTGATGGCAGAAGACCAAGGAGGAGAGAAGAAAATAGAATCAAGATATTAAATGTTACTTCTGTCTTTCCTCCGGGCCATGGCTGGGCCCATGGGAGAAATGGAGAGGTTCATGCAGGTAGCTGCCACCCCTAGCCTGCCCTCTGACTGCCCTTGCTAACAGCAGAGGTCATGGCCCGTGAAGGCAGTGACAAGGCTCACCTCTCCATCTGCTGTCCCTGTTGGCATATCCATCCTGAACCCACCCCCACCCATCACGATCTTGGAAAGACAGTGTTTGCTAGCACCTGGGTGCCTAAACTCTTGGCTAAAAATCAATCCCCACAGCTTACAGATCTATTGAAAAATGACAAGTAGTACCAGGGATGACTCTCAAAATAAGTTCTATAATTTAAAAACAAATTGGAGTAGGATGGGGAGTTGGTGCTGGCTAAGGCCACATCATATAACCACCAGGGTGCAGTCAATGCACCACATAAACACAGGAACAGAACATGTCCTGATTAAATAATTTATATTTAGAAGGAAAAACTTCCTTTCCTATCAGAGTTACATTTAACTCACTGAGAAAGATTTGTTTTTAAAAAAACTAATTAGTAGGCAGATAATAAGCTTCTTCAGTAGCCAGAATGAGCTTCTTTGACAGCTCATGGGCTCATAGGTTTAATAGACTTGGTTGAGAATTAGCATGGTAGTTTTAAAAAATCCCACAGGAGATGGGTGATCACTTAAGATGATGATGAATCTGTCAAATTAACCCAAAAGTTTTACTCTTAAGCAATGGACATGGGTGACCACGAGATGTGTACGTACCAAGGTCTTGATTGTGAGCTTTCTCCTGTCCTTCCACGTAGAGCAGACTATAGCCCGTCCAGAGCCGGGGCATGCCCAGGGGGCATGCAGGCTCCCCATCTGTCTGACTGTGCAGAACCAGGAGGAAGCCACTGAGATATCCAGGGCCAAACCCTTTGGGCCCAGGATCTCCAGTGGGCCCAGGAGGGCCTGGAGGAAATAAAAAGAAAATGAAAGCAATATAAGGGGTTCCGTTTAACCAACCTTTCTGAGCACCTCTGTTTGGGATACTGTGCTAAGCACTGCATACCACAACCCGCTCCACAAACACCCCCAACACAACTGCAGTGTATACAAACACGTCATGCAGCATGGATTTATTGCAAGCAGCTTCCAGACGGTGGGCTAAGTTAGCATAAAAACAGAAACCAGACCAAAGTCCCTGCCTCCTAGGACATACATTCTACTGAGGAAGAACTATGGCAAATGATGGCATGATAAAAAGGTCGACCGTGAACTACATCAGCAGGTGGTAAGTGCTGAGAAGAAAGGGATGGGGCGAATTGCGTGTCTGATAAGGCGACACTCACGGCTGGTCTTACACCTCCCCAGCCTCTCTCATGGTTCTGGCATATTGTCAGTTCCATTCTAAGAAAGTCAAGGGCTTGGAGGCCACATGTACAACTTGAATCTCTGCTTCTATGAGAGAGAGTGGGTGCAAGGAAGGCCCAGTTCTAGAATTCCTCCTGGTAGGAGGGAAACACCCAGTTCAGCAGAATTCGAGCAGGGTCTGTCTCCTTTGGCATCTCTAAGGGGCTGACTTATCAGGAAGGATAATAGCCATTTCTAATTGCCAAGATCAAAGGTGAAGTGTGACTTTGAAACCAAAAGTTTTTGTATTTTTAAAAACTTGTCTCTGGAAGACTGGCAGGCTTCCAGAGGTTGCAAAGTGGTAGACTGTGGACTGCTTCAGTCCTGGCCTTGTGTTCTGTTTGACCTGTTTTGTTTGGCTTCACAAGCTAAGGTCCTGAACTTCAGCAAAGTGGAGGGTACATCTGCCCGCACTTGTACATGGGAGCGACTGTCCGAGGGCGAGTTGCAAGCCCTGCTTGGCTGCAGGCCTCACCAGGCCTCTCCACTCCTTGTGACTAACCTGGTGTGGCAGATGCTCTCCAAGATGAGACTGTGTCTGGCAGTCTGCGCATCTCCTGCACCTAACATATTGCCTGGTGCATTGTATTGCAAATTCCTACTCTGAAGAGTCTCATTTCTCCCCTCACCCAATGCCCATTCCCCAAGTTTTTCTTAAGAAAAAGCCTTGCATAGATGTATTGATGGTTGTCCAATAAGAGAACTGACCTCAGGGAACCAGAGGCCAAGTGACTCAGCCAGTGGTAGAGGGTGACCACATCCCCACCATCCCCAAGACTGTCAGCACAGCCTCTCAATGGTGACCACACAGCAGATGCCAGGCTTTCCCTGGAAAAGTGATCCCGTTGTGCCACTGGATAGCGGTTCGGGGAAACGCGACCGTGGAGACAGAGCCCTGGCACGTTTTTACGGGGGCCGACTGTCTGCGAGAATGGGGGACCCGGGGCTCTGCTCTTGGTGCTTCTGCCTCTTCAAACCTGGTGAGTTGGTGTCTAAGGCAAATGCTGCTAATAGGGTCAGTCTGGGAGGCTGCCTGCGAGGCCCGGGATCTTGTACACACACCTCGGATCGGGAGTCAGAGAAAAGAAGAGAAGTGGCGACAATTTACCTGGTGCTCCGGGGCAGCCGGCTTCTCCTGTGTCACCTTCGTGTCCGGGAGGCCCGGGAGACCCTGGAACGCCATCCTCGCCCCTCCTGCCATCCAGCCCAGGCTCTCCTTTGCACCCTGCGCGGAGGTTCACAGTGGCAGCGGCAAAAACCCCAAGACACCCGCAGCGGGAACTGCGCGGAAGCCACGGGCCGGCGCTGGGCCCCATTTTGGCTTGGCTGCGTTCGTGCATTTCACCCTCCTGGCTGCGTGAGGCTCAGATTATACTGTCTCCGCTGGGCAGGGGACTGACTAGTGGGGGCTCTGAGGGGTCAAGCACCTCGCTTAACCAAGGTCAGTGAGCCAGGAGTGGGCAGAGGCGGAATCTGAAGCCAGGCCAGGGAGGCGGTGAGAGGGAGGTTGCACATTTCTTCATAATATTTACATTCACATTTTCTTTACATTGAATACCTATAGTTTTTATAATTACATCCTTAATAATGATTCTTTAGAAGCCTGAATGGAGGAATGAATGAAATTTAAAAAGATTAGAATTGAGAGTCAAGCTAAATTTGGAGCAAGATAAGAGCAGCAATTTTTAAAAATAGCTTTTTATTCAGTGTTTACAAGGTGCTAGGCCCCATGATAATTTATCCCATTACATGGGTTATCCGGTACTGTCTTCGTGTGACAGCAGCCACACGACTAGGTATTCTCATGTGCCAGGCGACAGGTGGGGAGACTGAGGCTCAGAAGGGTCACAGAGCCGATCCCGTGTGGAGAGGAACTGGGCCCGGGTAGGCTGAGGGCAGAGGCCGTGCCATCCGCCGCCAGCCCCCGCAGAGCCCAGGTGAGGACAGTGCACACTGGGGACCTGGCGGCAGTCACACCGATACCTGACTGTAGGCCAAGCCATCAGTTCCTTACCACGGTCTCCTTTGGCCAGGGTGGTGGATCCAGGCCTTACCTGTGGGGAGTTCATTGCCTGATTACCTGCATTATGAGGCCTCTCAAGGGCTCCACCACTACCCGTTACTGTCTCTCTCTTCCCTTTCTCCCTTTCTGCCTCTCTGTCCCCTCTCTCTCTTTCTGCCACAAATTAGCCTAAAGCCGACCCTGAAGTCGAGGAGGGCTTGCCTAATGCCTAAGTAGCCATCAGTCTTTTCACGCTGGATTTGTTCTCCAAGGGAGGGGGGCTACCTGGGGGTTTCTGGCAGGGGACGCTACACTTGGGGACCAGTGGGTGTCTCTCTGGGTTTCCCTGTCTCACCCAGGCTCCTCCTTAAGTGATCTCACGTGCATGCCTCCCCAAACATCCCTGCTTCTCAAGTTTTGTTCCAATAACACCAGCCTAAGAGTGTCCCACACAAACTTTCTTCTTTGTCCCCACAGCCAGCCAGTCTCTCCCCCCAGATCCCAACCCCTGCACCCTGTGTTGGCTCAGCTACGTTCAGGGTGGGTGTTCCCAGCTTTAGGGGTGCTACCACCTCCCACGCTCCCACCTTGGGTAAAAGGGATTCTCTTAGATTGCCATGCAGTGCCTAGACTGCATTCCGTACATGCTTATCAATCCATAGATGAGAAAGGAAACCTCTCCTTCTCCCTGTCTGGGGAAAGACACCCTCTCCCTTCTAGTAACTGGGCGGAGCCTCTTGCTGGGTGGTGTGGCTGGGTGCTAGTGGGTGCATCTCTTTCTACCAGCTTCAAAGAGAACATCAGTTATTTTGGAAGGAGCACAGGGCCCCAGCAGTGAGCTCAGAATGTTCTCTTATCTGTCCTACCCAATGGAGTGTTTCTGACATTGGCTCCTGTGCTCTTCTAGAAAGGGCTGCCTGAGAGCTGGCAGGCCAACCAACGGGCTTATCACCGAAAAGGCAGCACGCATTCCTCCTGAGTATCGACGCGTGGTGAGAGCATGTCTATCTGGGAGAAGAGGGTCCCTCTGCCACATGTTACAACATCAGCTTTTTCCTGTTAGAGAAATTGTCAGGCAGAGGACTTTTCCAAAAGAGAGAAAGGAAGGTTCTTATTACCCCCAGGGAGCTGTGCCCAGAGCTTTCCAGTGCTTGGACTCATTCTCTACTTGGACCTTGTTTTAAGGAATTAAAAAAACGCCCTCCAGTGCCCGGTGGGATACCTCTCCTGAGAGGACTGCATGTTGACCTGAAGGCAAACACGTCCTAACAAGATGTGGGTGAGTCCGCTGGGCAGTGAAAGCTCGGACCCAAATGGACACCACCTTTGCTTCATCGCAGGGAGCCCCAGACTCTGATGGCCACCCGAGGAGAGAAAGTTCTATATCAAACAGATGTGTGTCTAGAAGGCATTTGGCCTTCCACTTGGGGAACGCTTATCAGACACAAGTCACACTTAGTGTGGCCAGTACCCACTCACACTGGGCACCAAAGAGTCAGGTTTGTTTTTTCCTTAGCAGATGTCAGCTTCAGTACTTAGCTGCTAAATCAGCTTAGCAATGAAAGATGTTCTGAAAGGAAAACAGGAAGAAATCCACCATGTCATTTTAAATGGGGGTGGTATTTCCTAGTGGCCGCTGAGGAAGCACAACCAGCCTTGGGGCTGGAATATACAACCCCTCACATGCTGCTAAAAAATTCGCCTTCAAAATAAGACGGATGAGGAGCAACGTGCCTGCAGATGACCCGTCAGTCAGGGTTGGACCACCTTAGACCCTTGGAGTGGACTTGTCACTTTCTTTTCCCACCTGGACAGTGCGGCCAATGCAGGGTGGCCAGCAGACAGGGAGAGGGGACCAAGCATATCCCCGGCAAAGAGGGCTCCTTTGTAACAGGAGCTGGGAGGCCCCTATCAGACAAGAGGAGCCTGAAAGAAAGCCTTGGCTGGGAGTATGCACACAGTAAGGCAGACGGGAGCTCCCAGGCAGCTGAGCCACGGAGCAGTGCAGCCCACGCTCTGAGACCCTGGGAAAGAATGGGTGATGCTCATGGGAGGGACTGTGCGCCTTTTTTTTTTAGCATAACAATTGCATTCCAGGCATGATGGTGACCTCAGGGTGCCCTCCACCAGCAGACAGGGCCAGTGTCATCAATAAGAGGAGGGCACAGGAATCCAGAGAAGGCCCTTAGGTCGCCAATTACAGCTGGATGAGCCCCGACTCCCAGTAAGGAGGAATTAGAGAGGACAGGAGACCCCACCTGGGCCCACATGGGCTGCCAGCCCTCTTTCTGAAGCTCACAAATCTATGGAGAAAGAATCTTCTGTGTGCCCAAGATAACTATTAAGTTAGAGGGTACAGAATTTACTTACTAGATTTTTTTCTTCTCAGTTACTTTCTTTGGTGATTTTCCAAAGCCACCACCGTGGGTGCACCCAGCCACCCATCTGGTCTCCGTGGCTGTTGGGGGCCAGCGGCCCCACCCTGGCTGCCTGCTACAGTCAGCGAGGGAGTTTTACCAGAACACCTGCCTCCCTTTGTATTCTGCTGGTCTGGGGTGAGGCTCAGGCATCTGTATTTTTTCAAGGCCCTCCAGGCAACTTTAATTTACAGCCAGGACTGCATTACTAATGATGGTGTCACTCTTAGCTGACTCCTAAGAGCAATATTCATATAGTATTCATACAATTAATATTCATTAAATATTTTTGTTATTAGTGCAGACTCTAATTTTGTAAGTCTGGGGTGTAGCCTGGGCTGCTACCTGCCCTTGGACCACACTTTAAGTAACAAGGATGTAGCCAACTCATGGTTAGCAGACTATTAGGCCAACCGCCCCCCCACCCCCACCCCGTCTGTGCTCCTGCCATCTCCCCATTGAACAATTCTGGGGAGAAGCCCAGGCCTTCCTTAAAGATCTCCTCAAATGCCAGCTCAGGCTGGGGTCTTGGCAGTCCTGTAGTCCTCCACACTGGAACTGAGCTCTCCCTGCCCCATTCTCCTACCACCTTTTGCCTGAAACTCCTTAAAAACACGAATTATCATCTCGTGTTAACTTATGTTCTGCCGGCTATTTTTGCCATGGACTGTGATATCCCAGAGGGGGAAAAACACACCTTTTGCACATGTGCATTACCCACAACACCTAGTACCATACTTGATATATAAGGAGTGGAGGGGACCTGGAAGAACCACTGTGGTGCATTTGTGGAATCCCATCATAGGCCTCATCTTCTACTAGAAAGTTATTTTTTCACAGGCTGGGGGGCGCCCAGTGCTGCAAAAATATGCACAACAAGGCAGCTTGGTTTTCACATAAGGTTGCATGATGAGTCATCCTGACTGACTGACAGCGTCGCTGATGCAGCGAGTGCCAAGGAGGAGAGAGGTTAGTGGCGGCTCCGTTCCCAGCTCGTGGACTGTTAAAGGAAGTTGTTCCAACTGACACCCAGTTAACATAGTGCATAAACCCAGATGCGGTGCAGCAAATGCCAGCAACACCTGCATATTAGTTGGAGGAAGGGTCCAGGGTGTGGACTCTACCAAGGACTACTCAGACCCCAGCGGAGGGCATCACCTCTTGGGCCCTTAGCTATTTGGCTTTGGGGAAACACAGGACAGACAGCTGGTGCAAAATTCAGTTCTACTTCCCATTCCTTTGGTTTGGAACCAAAAAGCCAAAGCCACAGGGGCAGGAAGAATGGGGGAGGGAATGGCCTCATGCCTTTTAGGATAACCTGAAGTCACGGGTGCTGCCAATTGGCCTGAGGTGATCAGGGACCTCTAGGTGACCGGTCCTGGACTTCCTAATCTCTTTGTAAATCACCCAGTGTGGAGGCGCTTTGTGAAAAGAAAATAAACCACTGGGGGGGCACTTCGTAAAGGAATGGCTTGGTGTGAATTCTTACATAAGGATCCTGACAATGACTGAGCAATGCTCACATCAGTTGCATGAACGATGCAGTCACAGCTGTCATTCAGAGCCACCATCCTCCTTTACCCTCTTTCTCCTCCAAGCGATACCCCTCCCTTCTTGTGGGCTGTTTCTGCTCCACTGAGCCCCAATTCAATCTCTTTTAACCAAAATCAAGTCAACAGCTATTGATAGAGCATCTACTCTGTTGTGCTGAGAGGTTTCAAAACCTCATGTCCAAAAGCTGGCCAAGTATAAAATATTTAGGTAGGAGTTCAACAGAGAAATAGAAGGGATGTGTCAATCCAGTCGGTACATGATTAACCCTTTGAATAAATATAGGAAGAAAGTGCATATAGGAAGGAGATCTCCATTGCTCCATCCTCAGTGGTCGTCTGGGCTCCATACAAAACCATATGCCAAACCAGGTACTTTCATTGTAGCAATACATGGTGCAAATAATGAGTAACCAGCAGAGGCTCATACCTGGTCCTGGGGGGCCCCTGGTGCCAGGGGGCCCCATGGCTCCTTCTGGTCCTCTTGAGCCTGGGACCCCAGGAAGCCCTGGGATTCGAGGACAGTCATCCACATCTGCAGGTGGCCCAGGTTCGCCTGGAATTGGAATCACCGTTTTGTGACGGATTCAGACGCTCACAAGCAAGCCCCTACTGCACTCTCGAGGCGGGCTTCTGACGCCACGCTGAAATGCTATCATGAATGTTCAACCGCCCAGTAGGAGCTCCATGAAGGACTTCTGTTCACTGAGGGGTGCATGAGAAACTTCCAGAAAGCATTTTGTTTAATAAATGAATGAATGGATGAGTGAGCAGGATCTCAAAGGAGGGAAAAGAAGTATAAAATAGGAAAGCAAAACTGAAGGAACAAAACAGCAGCAGACTCACAGACTCCAGGAAGGGACTAGCGGTTACCAAAGGGGAGGGGGTGGGGATGTTGGTGGGGAGGGAGGGAGAAGGGGATTAGGGGGCATTATGATTAGCACACATAATATAGGGGGGGGTGCATGGGGAAGGCAGTATAGCACAGAGAGGACAAGTAGTGACTCCATAGCATCTTACTACGCTGATGGACAGTGACTGCAATTGGCTGTGGCGGGGACTTGATAATACAAGTGAATGTTGTAACCACAATGTTGCTCATGTGAAGCCTTCATAATATTGTATATCAATGATACCTTAATAAAATGAAAAATAGTGAAGGTTGGTTGAGGCAGCATAGTTCAGTGACTTTCAGAGGTTTTCCAAATGGTAGGCCACTTTTTCCTGGGGTGCCAGCCACCAGCAGCATCAGGAGAGGTGCTGGCGGGTTCCTGGTGCCCAGCCTGATGCCCCCCTAGCTCATTCCTCCACAGCCACCAGGTGGGTTCCCACAGTGTCTGTCACCAAAACAGAACTGAAGAGCTGCCAGAGGCCCCGAAGTAAGGACTTCAAACCTTGAGTGCCCACTGGAATTACCCAGGGAAATCGTAAAATAGACCAGTGCCTGGGTTCCACCCCAGAAACACTGGTTTAATTTTTCTAGGATGTGTCTTGGGCAGTGCCCCCAAGCTTGGTTGTACAGTGAACCCAGCTGGGGAGCATTTCAAAAGTACTGGTGCTGGCGCCCTGCCTAGAACTATTAAACCAGAGTTCGGGGGACAAGATCTAGGCCTCAGTAATAGTTGATACTCTCAGATGATTCCAGCATCAGCCAGGGCTGAGAAGTGCCGCTATAATGCCGTATTCTGACTTCAGCCCATCAGAAGCAGTTGGCCCAAGGATCTCATTAGAGGCCAGGGTTTCTGAGTCATTGGTCTGGGGTGGGCCCCCCAATATTTGCACAGCTAACGTGTTCCCGGGAGAGGCTGCTGATGCTGATCTGGGGATCTCCCTTTGAAAAAATATTGCTATAAAGGCTTGAAATATTTTTTCTTATTGATTACACTCCATCTGAAGACATTCTTTTCTAGAGTGTCATTCAGCCACCCTGCAATCACTCCACAAAGGAAAAGAAATAATAACACTAACCAATAATGATAACAGCTAACACTCACTCAATACTTTATCACATATCAGGCCCTAGGCTAAGTATTTTATGATTAATGACTCCCCAAACACATGGGTGTATGTGCTGCTGTCATTAAAATGTTACAGGTAAGAAAACTTGGGCTCCGGTAAGTAAGTGACATATTTACATCACACAGCTAACACATGGCATCATCTAGATTAAAATCAAGATGTCCTGGCTCAAACCTGTGCTCTTAACTACCACACCATCTGGCCTTAAGAAGTGTTCGTATCTGTGTGATGAATTCCAAGAACTGCAATGTATTTTAAAACACACTACTCCTTAGTTATGGCTTTCTTAAAATTCAAACAAATACGCAAAATGATTTTAAGAACAACAATGATAAAGCAGTAAGGAGATCCTAGAAAATGTGGCCTAACAACAACATAGTCTGCACAGTAGTTAACAGGGGGTGTGCAAAATAGACATAAACCCTATAAACTGTTGGAATTTAACCTCTCATAAAATAATGCGCGGAACCAGAGGCAATACCATTGTGGATATATTTTTACAGTTTGTACAGTTTAATGTAAAACTCAGATTTTCTACCCTGGGGGACTTGAAAGAGGTGCATGTGAATACTTCCTGCTTGCCTCAATAATCTGACCACTCACCACTGGGGGTGCAGTGAAGGCAGCAGGAGAGGGAAATGGATGGGCGTTTGGCTGGAACTTCATACTTAAAATGTTGAGGCTATCTTCAAATGAGTTATACATACACTCACACAAAGACACTTAACAGGATTGAAGTGAAAACTCATTAAATATGAAACTGTAATTTTTAAATATAAACACTGAAAATGGCAGGCTTTTAAAAAGTTCTGATTTTGCTTCCACTCTTTAATAAAGCAGAAGCTAAAAGGGACAGGGGCACCTCTCTTTGAAGGGCCCTAAAAATAACATATGGCGTCTGTATTCAGGGCAACTTTCATTAGGGTTGATGTAGATGCCTGGTAAGAACAAATGACAGTTCACTATTTCTCTTTTCTTCTGTTGAGCAACTCTTTTTAGTCTCTTTGAAAATGCCAGACACGAAATAATATGTTGCTTTTGCATTGCGGAGAATTAAGTGAACACGTAGCTGAAAATACTGACATTTTTACTTTAACTCACAAAGAGATTTGCTCCTTGAAAATGGACTTCAGGTGCCATTGGGAAGGCTTGTCACAGCCCCTTACTGGGTGTCAAGTGCCCATCCTTTCAGGGTGCTGATTCTACTTGCTTTAGGGAATTTCTGTGTATTTGTATGCTAGAATTTATAAGAGCAACTTACACTGGCATGTCCTGTAGCCCTTGACAAAGGCTCTCATCCCCGTGCCCAAACTGAAATCACATAAGCTGAGTGTCCACACGCCTTGACAACCTATAATAGGCTGGGCGTTAGGACACTCTAATGTGGGGTTACTATATCTGTAACAAGGAAGCCAAGGCATTAAAGCCTCATATAATTACAGCGGGCCATCTGTAAAAAAATGTAACAAAGTTTAACTCACACACACAGTGGAAAAGGCAAGTACAGAAATGACCAGAAACCAGACTGAGTGGAAATTATTGATTTTATAGCAGTGCTTACCTCTGGAACCTGGAGGGACCCATGCCAAACAACGGAGCCACGTGACAGTTTTCATGTGACAGGAAGAGATTTTAAATTTGAGAATTAGGACAAAAGTAAAATTGAAAACATAAATAATAATTTAAGGACAGCATCAACAACAAGCAGAATGACAGCATCTTATTTACAGAAAAAGTCCGCAGCGACATTACTGATGAGAACGGCTATGATTTAGTAAAATGGGGTTTTCATATCTAGAAAGACCTGAAATGAACCTCTTGCACCATATGAAATTTGAGTTGATTTCTTCTTGCAAATATGCCCTAATTTAACCCATATAGAAATTCTATCCATTTGAAGATAGAAAATTCCATATTAATTTGCCGAGTTTTATAGGTTCTGCACAGAAAGGAAATGTGAGAATGAATCAAAGTATAAGCTTTTTGTCATATACTAGGAGCCATCATAAGGCAGTACAGTTTATTTATCTTCAGACTAGAGCGCAAATTTTGGAGATTGCAAAATATTCTGAACTGACACCACATTACCATAATTTTGACTTAGGATCTTGAAAGATATTACTTCTGCCAATCTCAAATACACGTCTGTCTGCCCTTCCGACCCTTCACTCATTCTGACCCTAAATGACAAATGTGTTGCCTATAGAGCTTATATTGAAATATCCTTTTATTTTCATAGGAACTAATGTACTTTACAGAAAAAATTAAATAAAACATCTAGGGAAATCAATGCAACATCAGGGACAGGAACTGACTATAACATCCTCACATACTATAATCAAATCACTCTTTGCCTCTTGTGTGAGGGAACACAGGTTTATTTACCTTAGAAATATCATATGTAAAATCAACTCCAAGTTTCAAACTTATTTGTTCTGATAATAAATATTAGTTTACCAAACATGGGGTTGTGTAGTGTGGCCTACAATAAATATAATCTTTATATCAGAAAGTGCTTAACTCAAGAATTTGCTGGTAATTTCAGAATAATGACTTTCTGTAAGGTGACCCTCATAGTAAATATTGAAACAAAATGCTGTGTGTAGGCCACTGGAGATGTTCAGATAGTGGAAGCTTACCTGGAGGACCAGTGGGCCCTCGAATGCCTGGAATTCCAGATAAACCCTTCTCTCCAGGTGGCCCAGGAAGTCCAGGTGGCCCCTGTGGCCCCGGGAATCCCATTGGTCCTAACAGAAACATAAAAACGATGGTAAAGCCCAGGATAGAAGGAAGATAGAGCCCATGACAGTTGATGGACTGAGTTCAGAGATTCACTCCAGCAAAACGGGGCAAGCCAGCCTTGGAGTCCAGATTAGTCTCTTACTTTTTTCTGTAAGACTGAGAAGAGCTGCCTCTGTCTGAAGGAAACACAGCAATCTATCACAAGGATGAATGAAAGTGGTTCCATGATCAAGACAAAACCAGATTAGAATGAAAAGCTGTGTAATCCTGAACTTTCTCTGGAGACAAAGGACAAGATGAAGGGAAAATAAGGGAAGATGCTTCACTATCTTGGGACAACGTGCCTCCCAGCCCAAGACCTGCTACTCTCTCATCCCCTCGGTTTTAGCACCAGTCAGCCAGTGCCTCAAACATGCTGTCCCTTTTCTTCCCTGTCCACAAAGCCCTCCTCATTCTGCAGAGTGCCAGTCAAACCTTGATTCCTAGGGAAGGCTCCCCTTCCTAGGCCCCCTGCTTTCTGATAAACTCTTAGAAGTGTGTTGCTTTGTTTTTCTCAGTTTCTACTGATGCATCCTTTAGAGTGAATGTCTTGTCTTCTCCCTTGAAACTCTATACTTAGTAAGAGTGGGGACTCTGTTTCAGTTTGTCCACTACCATATTCCTGTAGGTGCCTAATAAATGTTAGTGTAATAACTAAAATATTTCCCACTGGGAAAGTCCAAAAAGGTAAACTGAGGAAAGGCTCTCATCCTTTCTAAGAGTTAAGTGCTCATTGGATTATATGGCCTGTATGGCCTGTACGCCCGTTGGAATGGGAGTTAAGCCATAATCAGTGGTTCCACCAAAGAGCACTTCTACCTCTTCATAGATCCCTTTGTAGGTTACCGTTAAGTACGGCATGCTGTTTCCCCAATCTCAAAGTATATTTTTGGTGGTTCATTCTCTAAAGCAGCGACTGTGAAGGAAGAGTGCCTTATTTGGGAGAGGAACAGGTTGTATAGGCAGCCCCCTCCTCTTTCCTCTTGGTGTCTGTCCAATCTGGGCTTCAGTAATTGGAAGATACAAGCCATATGCCCTAAAATTGATTTTGTTGCTCATAAAGGGGAAAAGGATGGCTGTGTGCTGTTATCCAGGCTGTGCACTGCACAATTCCAGAGATGACACCTGCATTATCATCATGGCAACCTCATGGTGATCTTGGCCTCCCCACTGCCCTAATCTTTTGCCTTATATTTGGTTCAGAAGTCAGGCAGGGGGCTAGTTATTAGGGGCATGCAAACTTCAACATTTGCTTCTCTGGTATCCAGCTTCCTAATTTGAAGTAAGGGAGTTAAAATGGATAATCATTATGGGTCCCTTTTCTACAAAAAAGGTCCTATGAACTTAATAATTTTCTGAAATCCTGGTGACCAAAAACTAATATACCCAAATATTTGCAGTTAGGTAAAAATTAATTAAAATAAATATTTTAGACTTAAATAGTGGATACACATTGAATTTCAAAGGTGGGAAGGTGAGGCATCTTATATGGTGAAGGAACTCTTTGTAGAACCAGCCCTGATTATCACATTGATAATTTATATTGACTATATGTTAAAATAATATTTGACTATATTATGTTCAATGAAATAAAGTATAAAATTAATTTCATTCATTTCTTTTTACTTAAGTTTGACTGCTACCTCTTTTAATTGCATTATGTAGCTTGCATTATATATTTATTGCTATAAGTTCTAGTCAGAAGATTATCAAATATGTTCTTAGAGACTAAAGATGAACTTGCTTTTTCTTTTTCTGACTTGTCCAACTGTTACCCAGAATTTAGGACCCTTTGGGAAAGTCAGAACATTTTGGAATGTGGTATTTCCATAGGAATAGGGATCACCTCACAGTGACACAGCCCCTCAGGACCTTAAGGATAAGCTAACCAAAGTCTTCATGTACTACTTAAGGGACGATTTCATTCATACCTTTCTGCCCGTCTTTTCCATCACATCCTGGGAAGCCTTTGTGTCCTGGAAGGCCTGGTGGGCCCATGGGACCTGGAGGCCCTGGCAGACCGCCCTCACCTGGCTCCCCTTTCAGAAGGTCAGCACTGCCAGGAGACCCTCGGGGTCCAGGGGTTCCTGACCACAGAGAGAGGCAAAAAGATTCCTGCAGTCAAAGACAAAGGGCTGGCTATTTCTGTGTGTGCCACTCTGGGTGCTGTCATACTGGGCAAGTGGCAGTGGTTTGCGAGCCACATGCTAGGATGAGAGGCCCTCCTGCTAGCAACTTCTGAGCCCTCAAGCTCAGCACCAAGCTGGTGATGGGAAAGGCTTGCTCTGAGCCGTTTGTACCGGAGAAAGGGGGTCTGAAAGAGTTGAAAAAGAAGACGGAGGGCCTAAGCTCTGGGTCTGCATATGGTCCTGACAGCCCACCACTGCCCACACTCCGACCTCTTCCCTGTTCCAGATTACCAGGGCTGCTCAGGTGCTCTGCCCTGCCATCCTGCTGTCCCTTATCCCTGGGGAGTTGGCAGCACCTGTGCAAAGGAGCATCACCATCCTTTGCCGTAACTTTCTCCTACCTCTTGGACCTTCAGGGCCAGGAGGACCCCGATCTCCAGGTGGACCAGGGTCAGGAATGTCACCCTTAGGAGCTCTTCCTGTGGCACCTGCAGGACCAGGTGGCCCAGGTCTCCCTGCGGAGGGACAGGTTCAGATGTTAGCCTCACTACATTTGGAGGGTATCAATTGTTAATGAAAGAGAGGCAAAGTATGAGGCTCCTTACCTGGGGGACCTGGGAGACCTCTTCCTCCAGAAAGGCCTGGAGGAGAAATTCCGGGGCTCCCAGGGTCTCCTGTCTCCCCTTTCAGCCCTGGCGTTCCTATTGGACCAGGTGGGCCCATTTCATGCAAACCTTAATGAGGAAAACAGCATCAGCCCTGCGTCTTCTCCCCATTTGTCCCTGCTGTGGTGCCTGGAAAGGAACTGCTTCCAAATAGGGATGTGACAGGGCAGCGGCTGGTGTTGCTGTGACCAGCCGCTGGCCACAGTCTTTCTGGCTCGCCGTTTACTCTCATGCTCCATCACACTTACCAACCATAGATTTGATTTGTTTTATGTTTATTTCCCAAATTTAAGAAAACAACTGCTTAGGGATAATACCAACTCTCCGACCTCTACTACGGGAGGAGTAAAAACAAATGAGATTCAAGAGTAAGTAATTATGAAAAAGCTGGTTTGAAATTTCAGGTGCAAACCAACATATGAAGAGAACCAGTGCGGAGTTTCACGTGGCAACGGGAGAACGTCACTGGCTTCTTGGAGGAGCACACACCGGATCAGGCTGTCTGAAAAGAGCCCCTGAATGAATCCTAAGTGACCTAAATTACTTCCTGACCTTCCATACTGTATAAAGACTCTGGCACTCTCTCCAATAAGACATGCAAACCTAATAGCACATTTCAGCCCTTTTCCCACAGTCCCCTAGGTTTGCATGTCTGATTCCAGCTACTTCATCTGATTGTGAGCTAATCTTCTAAGTAATGCAACAAGTGTGCATTCCCTGAGAATAACGGGACAAAGCCAAATACAACTGTTGGTGATGAGCTTGTATGTGATATCAAAATAGCAGCAATCTGCTCAGGTAATTTGTTTTAGCAGTGGACTAGTGAGGGACGCTAAAGCACTAACTAGAACCACATGGTCCTACCTGGCATTACCACACTTAAAACAATACCCACCAAATCCTACTTATTTGTGGTGCATAACATGTTGAAATGGAGCCCCACCTAAGCAATTATTCAGAGAATTTTTAGTAGCAAGATAGTCCCATACGATATCAACAAAAGGCACTGCTGACCAGCCATTCCTTCCCAAACTGGGTTTTCTCAAGTGTCCTTTTTATGAAAGGCATCTTCAGCACTAAAAACAGTTCTGATATTGTGTCTATAAGCTAACCTAGTTTCTTGGCTTCACACCCCAAATCTTGTGAAATGGGAAATGCAGCAGAATCTAATGGCCCACGGGCTGCAGCTCAGTCTCTCGCCAAGGATTCTCTTACCTGAAGTGCCTTTGGTTCCTTTCTGACCCTTTAAACCATGCAAACCATTCAGGCCGGGCAATCCAGAAGGACCTGAAACATATCACAGGCCTGTGACCCACAGGTGAAGAATGAAGAACAACCTTGAACTTGGTCACAGCTCACAGGCACCATCCAGCAGACGGAGACCCACAGATTCTCCACGTGAGAACCATGAGCTCTCACTGCCCAGATGTCATTATCAGGGCTAACGCCATGCCAGTGGTCATTATTTAGCACATTCATTTGGTGGACATTTTCTGCCAAGACAGCTTAACACATACATTTCTTTGGTTTTAACATACGGCTATTGGTTTATGACCATATCGTGACCCTTTCTCTCTCTCTCTCTAATCAGATACAATCTAGAATTACTGAATCTTGGTGTAGAAAGTGACATTCGGTATTATTATGACCATAAAATCCTAGAGAAGGGAAGGGATTGGATGGGAGCAAACCCAGACCTCCTTCCTCCAGGCTTAGGCTCTTTCCACCCACCATGCTCTGTAGATTCTAATTCCTTCAGGATCCAGTCAGATAAAAGGAGTAAGACAGTAAGGAGAGGTGGAGCCTGTGGCATGCTGTGGAATGCATGACCTGCCTGATTTTTTTTTAAGCACTGTGCTACTCAGAAAGAACAGGCCTGCAACTCAAGTTTGGCTACAGCTATTTCTTGGCAACTAGTTCTTTCAAGGAGAACCATTCTGATGCCTTTTTACAGAAACTATATTTATTTCATGATGATCACTGAACACTCCACCTATGTAATTCGATGTGATCTCATTGATGCCTGTATCTTCTTGCTTGTCAGGCATCAGTTTAGTTCTCGAAGGAGACCTCCACCAACTTGACTTTACTGAAGTTGTAACTGAACATTGAATACCCAAAAATCTACAGATTTATAAATATGCATTTATAATATCCATACTTATATTTCTTTATAATACATAGCATATTAACACTATATTTATAATAAAAATTTTTAATATATAAATAGATTTATAGGGAGGGGATAGAGGGAAGAAAAAGAGGGAAAGATGGAGGGAAGGCCGAGAAAGGAAGGGAAGAAGGCCGATAAGGAATATGCACAGAAATCTGCCAGGTGCTTCACACATGTCTTCCCCACTCACTGATTTGGAGGAAAGAATCTTCCCCTCAGTCCCTGGCCAACCCTGATAATTTCCAGTTTCACTGGTGGATCTTTGTCCAGTAGCTGGTCTTTGCTTCCAAGGGTAAGAGCCCCTCAGTGCACAGCCAGCTAGTCACTCACAGTTCAGGGTCATGTCCCTTGGATTTGCAATAGTAACGTCCTCAGCTAACATTTGCAGCACACAGAAAATGCCCCGCAGCCAGCCCATGACACTTATGGAGAGCTCCCGATGCCCACATGCCGGTGCATGTTCCATGTTGTGCAACACCATGTCTTCCGGGGACTGGCTTTTTGGGGGGGGTAAATTTATTGATTGCAAGATCAGGTCTTATTAGTCTTTCTGTGCCCCGCCGAGCATATCTCCTGACACACAGAGCTCAATAAATGTTTGTTGGATGAGTGAGTGAGAAAAGGTAGAACACGGTGGGTGAGGGAGTGAACAGGCAGAGAGAAAGGAGTGACTACAGCTTCTATTTGCATGTCACATCTTTCTTTGATAGATTTATAGGATGAATAAGATTTGAGGAAGTGAGGGGTACCATTTGCATATAAATAATTCAAGGATTTATTATTATCTGTTCATCAAAGCAAGTCCTCTGCTCACTTCTTTTTAGAATATGGAACAGTTAGCTGGTTCCATTCTATTCATTATCAGTACTTGAAACAGACAGTTATTCTATTTTTAAAATTTAAGTTTTTGATTGGGGGCAAATGAGCCATATTCTCTTGCACCAAAAATAAAAACAGAAAAAGAAAAGGTACCCTTATTTTCCATAAAGTTCTTATTTCCTAACCACTTCTACAGTTCTGGATGAGTTTATTTTCCAATCTTCTTTCCTATTTAGGAGCCAGGGTTTCCAGTTTGCACCAAAAGAATACACAGATCTTCTTCATCGGCCAGATCTGGATATTTATTGCAATCTATCTGAAATGATAATAAATTTTTTGAGCCCACTTTGCTATTTCAATGTGTTTGGATCTCCAGCTTAAGCCACCAAGATTGATGGCTCGGGGGACTTGGCTGGGGGCGGAATGTCTCAGCTTCTGCCAACTCTCCACTGTCACGTCAACACGTCCAGATCCCCAGTTGTCACAGTCCCAGCCCCTTGCCATTGTTGAACTGGCAGACCCCTCTCTGACCCAGTGTTATCTTTCTAAATTGAACGCAGCTACATCTGGGTAGGGTTTTAAGGGCAATTTTTCCTTTTCACTGAAAGCTTTTTATCAATCCCATCTCTAAGTCAGAAGGTTGTTCATGCATAAAATATATACAGTGTAGATGAGAGGCAATTAGGCTAACAAAGCACATTCCTTGATAATGGGGATTTTTATTCACCTCTCTGGTCTCCCTCCTGTCTAACAACTGTCATTTAAGGCTGCACGCACAGGCGGGGCGCTGTCCCGCTCACCAGTCTGATCTCCCACTCTGGGCTATGGTCATGGAGCGGCCATCTGAGTTAGCCAGCCACTCCTGGTAACAGGGATCCCATTTGGAGGTTTTATTTTGTTTTAAAGCCCCTGAAAACACTTCTCCACCCCCCAGTGGCCTATATACAGGTTTATACTCTTAATAGGGTGACTAACTTGTCCCTGTGTGTTGGGGACTTTCCTGGTACTGGCACTGAAGGCTCCATGCCCTGGGACACCCTCTCAGTCCCTGGCAAACCAGGACAGCTGGTCACCCTAATATTAAATGGGAACAAAGAGAGAGACTACAGGTAATGGTTGGACAAAGTTGAGAACTCATCAAAACAGATTTTTAACATGAGATTTAGAAACAGATTATTTTTAATTCAGAGAACACATGAGTGCTTACTAATAGAGTACACAAAAGCGTAAGACATGGCCCCCTCGCCACGGAGCCTCAGTCCCCAACGTACTTAGCGACAGGCACCATCGGGACAATGGGTAACAAGAGAGGAGCCATCGCTTACTCCACAGAGCACACAGGCAATCACGTCAGGGGCGGTGAGGGCTGTAGGGACGCAGCAGACGGAGCACGCTCATTGTAAAAAGGGAGGAGAAAATTTTTATGATTTTCGGAGCTCTAAGCTGCATGGCATTTCTTTTTGGAGAAAAGATGTTTCAAGGTGCTCTTTTGTCCTACGAAACGTTTACTTGCCCCCAGTCAAAATAACCCAATCCGCATTCTTTACACTGGTCGTCATGCAAGAGACAGCTGTCTTTAGGTTTCTATTATTTCAACCTTTTACGAATGCCCAACCAGGAATCAAGTGTCTTTTTTTTTAGAGGACAGGGAGTATGTTCTTGAAACTTAAATCTAAGAATCAAGCCACTTTTAGCATATGTTTAATTAAAGGTTAAATCGGATTGGACGCAGGCAGAACCCAGACGCCATGTGGCCTGTCCTAGCAGAGCAAACAACTCTACGTTCAGCAGCTGGTTTGTTCAAACAAGATAATCAGTCCCCTTGACTTATTTAGAACATACTTCAAATATTTAGTTTCTCAGTTCAAAGCGTGTCTGCCTGGAGTGCGGCTCCTTTTTATATCAGCATGATGAACTGCGACAGTGGATTTATACTGTAGACGCTTTAATTTTTTAGGAACGTATTTCACTGCTTTGTTTTGGCTTTGTGTGTTTTTTTTTTTAAAGAACGGTAGGTCACTGGCTGTTTCCTGTGAAACAGAGTCAGTGTATGGTCAGGAAGCACCACAGAAGGGTCCATCTGTTCGCTGGTCCGAAGATTTGGGCTGACATATTCATTTCCTCACCTTCTCTCCTTGATAAACTCGTTATTTCACAGCACAGAATTACGAGGTGCTTGGAGGTTGGGGTAATGTTGTTATTTGATCAAATTCATTACCTATTGGCTTTTAATAACATATTATGTACTGAAGTTATGTGAGAAATGAGAACTAATTCAAGCAAAGGGAGAATGAACAGTAACAGAAGCTTTGCCATTTCAGTCAAATCGGGTGGATGTGCCGGCACCACGGGGCTTGAGAATCCTTGCTATTTCACTAAACTAGGAGGGTAGGAAAAAGCGCAAACACAGTAGGAGTGGTTACACATGGGAAGTGTTTTCCACTGATTCTTTACCAATGTCATCTTCCAGACACTCAAAGAGGTGCCAAAGGACACCCTACCAAGGCGGTAGGAATCGCCAGAGACAAGAAACAGCCTCAATCACTAGAGAAACCTTTAAAACAAGGAAATGATCATTTTGTTTGAAACCCTAATTAATCACAAATCACTGGACATCACGTTGCTAAAAATGCTAATGAAAAGGAACAAAGTTCAACACACATAAAGATGGCTTGTTTAGGATGGGCATTGTATGCCAAATAATAGTTGGCTGCATGGAAATACTTCAGTGTGCCAGCACAACGAAATAAATGGCTTCTCCCTCTGTGGGCCTGTACCAGGAATACGTACCAGACCATCACTTGCTGGAAAACTGGAATCATCTGAAAGCTATCTGATGCATGGAGAGATGAGAGCAGAGAAAAATATTATTTGGATTTTCAGCACAGTGAAACGATGAAGCCCAAGAGGTTTCCAACTCTTCTGAGAGGAGGTGATTTTCATTCAACCAAAATTTAGTACAGGGATGAATCAATGAGCAGAAGATGAGTGAGAGGAAAAGAGAGGAAGGAAGAAATGGGCTGGTTGCAGAAAATACCACGCAGGGTAGAAATCTTCAACTATTAACAGAGATGAAGACCCTCAACTCTGTAGCTACCAGCTCAGCTATTCATTCTTCTATTTTTCCATTCCTTCACTTATTAACTTATTCAGAAATTTAGAAACACAGTAACCAAACAACAGACTTATTGGGTATCTACTGGGTGCCAAGGATATAAAAATTGTCCTTTAAAAAAAAAATCATACTCTACTTGGTGAGAAAGACTTCCAAGTAAAAGTTACACAACAGAAGTGCTGTGCTGGAGGTTTGCACAAGGTTCCCATGGGAAGAACTTTGTTTCAAAAATGGAAGAAGTGAACTAAAGAGAACTAATTACCATGGAAGAATGAAGGGGCGTGATGATTTGTTCATAACACATATTATGTTACATCATATTATGTCATAACCTATATTATATAACCAATCTACTATTGTCTGTAAAGACCAAAAAACTCAATGAGAAAAAAATGTTTCTTTATCTAACAGAGATCGTGAATCCTAGTTACTCTTTCTCTGGGGCATCTTATTCTTCTGTCTTCCTTCCACATATCATAGCTATAAATACATATTTATTTACATATATATATTTAATATCTGTCTCCTCTACTAACCTTGGGTTCCATGAAGGCAGTAACTATGTCTGTTCTCTTCAAAATTTTGTACCCAGTGTCTACCACAGAATCTAGGATATAGTAAATGCTTAACCATCTGCAGCGAGAATAAATGAATAGGCCTGAACACTATGGAAAACACTGGGGGAAACGCCCTCAAAAAGGAGGTGGTAGCACCATCGCTTTGGTAAAAGGTGAGTCAAGAGAATGGATGGCTGCTGCCTGAAGCCCTGGGGAGAAAATAGTAGGGAGGTGCTAACAGGCATCCACGGGAAAGGGCCCCGACCAAGAGCAGAGTCACTCGGCGCAGGAGAGGCGCTATGCATGTGCCCTCCTTGGGCCGGAGCTTTCTGATGGGCAGGGCTTCCTTCTGACTTACCCTTTATTCCTGGAAGACCTGGTGTGCCTGGATCTCCCATGAGGCCTCTTGGGCCAGGATCCCCCATTTCTCCTGGATGTCCTTTCGGCCCAGGAACCCCTTGATGACCTGAGGATGACAGGGAGGTTTTGCAAATACCCTGCAAAATGTGCTTGGAGGTTCCTTTTATGAAATGCATCGGGTTCCCTGATGACATGAGTTACACTGACTGGGAAAGTCATCTCTGTTCTTAATATACGGGTAACTGGAAACACTGTTTATTACTTTCCCTTCCCAGCCCTCCTAACTCTAGGGAGAAAAATGCACTTAACCTCTGGAGGAGAAAACACACTTCTGAGTGATTAAAGTTCTCGATTACAATTGTAACTTTCACTTTGATCTGAATTGGCAGGAAGAGGAGCCGTGTGGGGTTGTATGTGTGATATGCACCTGACAACCACAGGAGTAAAGAAAGCCAGCATCCTGAATGGCAGGTGAACTCGGGGTAACGGGAAAGGAGCTTTTACCTGTCAGACCATCACTGTGTGCCGGGCACCCTGAGACAGGACCAGCTCCAACGCACAGGTGAGCAATAGGTAAGTTAAGTATAAACTCAGCCCAAGTCAGGTGTTTGGGAAATAGCAGAGCCAGATCTGACCCTGGGTCTAAGCCAAGACTTGCTCTTTACCATATACTGAGAGTTAGGTGAGTACCCAGCAAGTCCCCAGGCATCTTTCAAAATACCTGGACACCCAGGTGGTCCAGAGGAGCCAGGCAGACCCGGCATCCCAGGTGGTCCTCTGGGCCCTTGAGCGCCAGGCAAGCCCTGCTCTCCAGGCACTCCGAAATGTCCTAAAGAGAGAAAGACCAGATCCTGAGTAGTTGCAGGCAGCTCTTTGAGGCAGTGGACCCATAAAACCTCTACCATCAGCCCTTGCTATTGTCTATTCTTACTTTTTAATATTTATATTTATCTTTATATGTATTTTTTTTAATATTTTATATTTATAGGACAAACCACTAGTCTGTGCTGAAAAATGACCATTTGAATCTGCAAATAAATTACACATAAAATAAAATTAAAGAAATATAAAATGATATATAACATAGGATGTAGCTCAGTATTTACAAACCTCTGGGGACAACACAGTCATTATTTATTGTAGCACATATGAAACAAGCTTATTAGCCTATACCTGTGCCCAGATCGAATTTAAGATCTATGAGCTTCACTGGTAGTGTGTTATTTTATTTATCCTGAAAATGTTCCTGTCCTAAGGTAAAGTAGCATCATTCTCATTTGCAAATGAAAAAACTGAAATATTAAAAGTCTTGCCTCCCCAATCACAGTTTATTAAGAACAGAGCTTCTGAGGGACTATGCACTGTATTTTCTCTTTGAATTGAAGCCAGCGGCAGCACTGAACCCACTACAATCATGTATGATCATGATTCTCTGGGTCAGACAGGAGATCTGTGCCTTCTTACTAGGCTTAAGCAAATTCAAGGCAGCTTTTTCCAGTCAAACGAAACTGCCTATTTAGGTAAACTCTGCTGGTCAATAACAGATGACATAATTAAAATTTTTTAAGCTAAAGCATATGGAAAAGAGAACAATTAAATAGTGGTAAACACAGGAGACCAGATAAATGACTTCAAATGTTCTTGAAATAATTTGTTTTCAAGAACATTTGCCTATGTGTAAAAGAACTCAGATTTATGATTTTTAACTTAAAATATTAGGCAATGGCCTCCATTTTGGACTACTTTCAGCTTGTAAAATCTTACTACGTTAGGGGCTTACATAAAAACACCAGTAAGTGTGGAAAAATCTCCTAACTGATGTTGATGACAGCAGTTACATGTTACATCTGGGCAGCAAGGTTCAGGTTACAAATGGTTTTCATGGAATCTCATTTGATCCTCAGAACAATCCTGTAATATGCACTGGGACAGTTTACAGGCGAGGAAACAGCTCAGGAATGATAAGCAACTTGCCCAAGACCCACGCACAGGAATGGTGGAGGTTGACTTTGGACCACCAACTTCCCTTCCTGAGGCTTCTCACTTGTACTTACTATAAACCCTGTAATGCCAACCTCAAGACTATTTTCCCCTGCACATATACATGTAAGCTGTACATTTCAGTTAAAATATTCTATAATCTAAATTGATTTGACCACCTCCCAGGTAAAAGAGCCATATGAAAGAGATGGAAAGAAGTTTTTGCCATTGTCATAGCTTGTTTTCCTATTAGACTTCCATTTTAGTAATTTTATAGGATAAAAACAAAGAAATAAAATTTCCCATAATAGCTTTGCTCAGATGTTCTTTCTCTCATATGGAATGAAACATGACTATTGCCCAAGAGAAATTAAAGTAATGCACAGAAGTATTAATATGAGATGTTTTAATTTACAAGGGACCCATCTAACTACAAACCTGGTTTCTTAACTGTCCACAATCAGCTGAATGACACTGGGCATAACTTATTTAACCAGTCATTTGTGGATGAACATTTGTTCTTTCCACGCAATGGATATCCCTGTGCACACATCTTTGTACACTTATCTGATTGTTTACTTGAGTTCCCACTAGCGGAATCACTAAATTAAAGGGTATGTATATTTTGTCAACTGTGGATCTTCTGTAGCCAGCCACAGCCTGGACCAGAGGGCAAGAATTCACTGGTATGTCACAACCCATTCTGAGGCATTACATGTCAACTGTCATTAATAAACAAAGTACCGTTTTGAACAACTTAGATTTATTGTTGGGGATGAGGTTTTACACTTTTTGGGTTTCGCTTTTAGTAAGTTAGATATTCAGTAAATGTGACAATGAGACAGCTCAACAATGGCAGTCCTTGCTGGCTTTCACTGATGCTTTTCTGTGCACGAAAGAAAGACCTGCAATGGTAACCTGAAGCTGTAGCCATTGTGAGTGGTTACTGCTAACGTATTTTTAATTATACAGATTGCAAAATAGTCCAACTTTTTGTTGCTTGCAAATAATCATTTTCGACCTGTCAAAAATCAGGGCATGCCTAGGGGAATATATTGTTAATGCCAACATCATAGGTCATAGGACCATGGTGGAAAAAAAGTTGTGAGCCCCTGGTGCATGATCCCAGCGTCCTTCCAGGCCAGGGACGTGATGACAGTGTTCCTACATAATCCTTCTGATGTGTATCCTAATGGGCAAAGGGGGCAGAAAATACTGATAAAATCATTGCCGGCTAGGAAGATGAAGTAATTATTCCATTTTTCAAATCAAACTTCTTCTTTTTTTGTTTTAATAAGAAAAATATGTAGCTATACCTGGACATCCAGGGCTACCTGGCTCACCCTTTGGGCCAGGTAGGCCGAACTGACTTGCAGGATCACCTTTGTTTCCTGTAAGTGGTAAATTGCACATCACATTATTTAAGAGAATCACACAAGGAACTTAATAACTTTTATGACGTTTGTCTTCATAGTTTATCTTCAACTATTCCAGGAAAGGATATTTGAAAAAATGCTTTTGATTTTTCTACATAAGAACAAATGGATACATAGATGTAAGATGTGATTTGAACACACACATTTAAATACACACACATAACTTTATATTCATAACAATCACCAGAAATTATATCTTAATAAGCTTAAATTTCTTAATTCCCTAAAACAGTTTCACGTTCAGGTCTCTACTGAGAAAACTGTGTGGCATTGAGTGACTATATCCTTAAACTGTGTTTCAGAAACAAAAAGCTGAAATTATTACTGTTTTATTTGCTGCAATCACATTTCAAACTATCTGTAAGGAAGCTCAACTCAGTGTCCTTGTAAAAAAAGTCACAAAGGCACACTTTATTGGTGATTTCACAAAAGGCAGCACATTCAAAGGCCATTGTAGGCAATGACTTCCCATCGTCTCAGAGAGCTTTTATACAATGCTGCTGTATGCTTCCACATGCAAGGTCTTACATTATTGCTGGGAGCCAGGGATAAATGGAGGATTCAGAATGGTATGGTATGTAAGGGCAACACTATATGGGGTTGTAAGGGACTAAGACACTAATTAGGCCTATTTTACAGTACTGCCTACCAACATCCCTTCCTAAGGAGTCCCACCATACTTTATGGAAGTTCTCTTCCACCTGACCATACTCATAATGGTGGCTAATTGTTTGTAGAATAAGAACCTGGTCCATGCCAGATCAGCTAACTCAAGAAATTGGAATAAAAAGTGAGAATTTGAGATCTGTGGCTATTCAGGCAGAAATAAAAAGGACTATCATGATATAGATTATCACAATGCCTTGATGTACAGCATGTTGGAGTACAATCCAAACATATCCAGAAAGATCCAGAAAGGATACTGAATAAAGAATAATGAAGCCAGTTGATAGGCAGATAAGTAAAAAACAGACCATAGACAAAAGCAGAAAAGTCTCTCGAGAGAACCCCTGGGTTGCCCAAGGCCTAAGTTCCACTAGCCTTACAGTCTGGCAGAACTGTATCTCTCCCTGTGGAGTCCACAAGACAGCTTTTACTCCAGGTACCTTGAATGCATTTCAGTTCCTCGCAAACATGGCCAAATGCAAGTAGGAAGGATATAAGAAGAGGTAGGTTTGCACCTTGAGACAGGCAAAGGTACTATAATAAATGTGTAGGTAACTAGAAGAGGAATGAATTCTGAACCCTGAAGCTATAGAATGTCAAATTCAAATATGAAAACTTACCTATTTGTAACTATTTCTCAAGAAGAAATCTAGATTATTCTTTCTGAATAAATAAGTATGCATAGCTCATTTTTCTTATAACAACCAAATTATTCATGGACTGTCTCTGAAAGTGTAAAGCATGTTTCATTGGTGGTAAGGGAGAAGATTTTTAGGTAGTTAAATAATTACTGTTTCATAGCTGAAGGTTATTTATTTTAACATGTATTAAAATAAAATGACTTCACATCAAACATGTAAATTCCCAGATAGTAAGGTTAAGGCTAAGGTTAAAAAAGTGAATCATTTAAGGTAGATTTCAAAAAATATATTAGCCCAATGGCATATAAAGATAGAAAAAATATTAAAGGTTTTATGTAAACACTGCCATTTATGATATCTTGATTTTAGTTTGCTTGCTTGTTTGGATAAAGGGTTGATAACACTTCTCCTTCTCTAAGGACATTTTTGAACTTGGGTTAACTTTCTGTTTCCCTATAAACCTGATAAAATTATAATGACAGTTGTGTTAAAAGGCAACATTGTTTTGACATAAGATACACTAAGGTGCATGGGGCCAAATCCAGATTGCAGTCTGTTGTAAATAAAGTTTTATTGGAACACAGTCACACCCCTTTGTTTGCATATGCCTATGGTTGCTTTTATGCACAGTTGAGTAGTTGCAACAAAGATCAGATAGTTGAAAATATTTATGATTGTTCCCTTAAAAAAAATTTTACTGATCCTTGGCTTATGTAAAAATAACCCAATTATAAATTACATGTGGCCCAGGAATTCTTAAGTAAACTACTAAGACCTGGTGAAAATCATGGCTTTGGCCTTCTCTGTGTGTCTGACTCTTGTAACTGAGACCCTAAAGGCTATACCTATAGAAGAGTCCTTACACAAGACACTGGCTCCTGTGTGGCCTGGGGCTCCTAAGCCAAGGTGGACACTGCCTGTTGAAGTAGACCTGGTCTCCTTGCCTCTGAGCAGTCAAGTAAGGAGCTGCAGTCACTGCAAGGACTGCTGCATGGACTCCCACTGGGGAGGAGGACCCGGTGTGCCCTACAGGCAGGCCGTTTTCTACCTGGTACCCTCACATATGAGTGACAAATGTGGAAGACTTGGTCGTGAGTGTCTGACTATCTAGTAGAGTTCAAAAGAACCCCTTGGAGGTTGCAGATTGTTTGATAAATTTTACTTTTCAAGCCAAAGTGCTTGCTCACAATGTTACAAACACCCAGGACCATGAGCTTGATGGACGGCTGCTGTATTTCCAAACCATACCTTTAGGTCCTCTTGTTCCATCAATTCCAGGAAGTCCAGGATGCCCTGGAGAACCCGGCTCACCCTGGTAAGTTTAATGAAATAAAAGTAAAACCTTAACTGGGTTTCAAGTACAAATGGCACGTGTATGACATGACCCAATTACAATTTTCCACAGACAAGTTGGTTTTTATATTTTACAATAGTAGAAAAAAAACCTGGAAATACATTGCAAGCGTACCACTACATGTGTCCAGTTTTTGAAAGTTGCTAAAACTCCTCCAGAATTGGAGACACCAACAGACAGCATCCAGTTCTCTATATTTTATTGCAAAGTAATAATTGCATCACATAACCTGAATTTTAAGTTTGGATGTATAAATAGATACAAAATAAAATATGATTATAAATCATTTTCAACCCAAAAACTTTAAAAGTCTGTTTTATTCCAAAAAATGGATTGCAAGTTATATTATATATTTTCCAGAAGATACGATATAGGCTACTACATTTATTGTACCTCCTGGCTTCTCAAGGGTTGTTTTGCTAATTGTGAAGATCAAATGTATTTACAGCAAATTCTGTTAATATCTGCAAACATGCAGGAGGCTTAGAAACTGGAATTTGGGTTGTTTTTTGGATGACTTTTATTCTGGTAAACCAGCAGTCATGAGGCATATCTTTATGGAATTTATAAATTCCCACTTCATCTACTAAACTGTATTTATATTTATAGATTGTAGAGTGTCAACATCAGTGATTGATTTCCTAAAGGACAGGCTGAGCCTTTTATATCCCCTCCCAGCTTGCCCAGAAATGTGGTTTGGTAGACAGCGAGTGCTCAGTGAATATTTACTGATTCAGCCAAACTGGTCTCAGAGTCTTAAGTGAAAAAAGGCAGGCCTGTGAACTTCCAGGTCTAAAATAATGTCTTATCATCTTGTACAATGGAACGGCCCATCTCATATTTTCCAGTTCCCTGTCTTCCCCTTCCTCTAAACCAGGCTCGGGGGTAATCTGTGGAGTAAGTGACTTGGTCCTCTGTGTCAGGGGAAGCAGGCAGGCACACTGGTCAGAAATCAGTTACATCATGGCCTTCCGGAAGGTTCCACTCTTTCCTTGGCATACCTCTTTCATTCTAAAAGCTGGCAAAAGGGCAATGATATACACTGGCGGATTATGACTCCCTACAGGCAACCCCAAAGCAGAAAAGTTTATTAGTCCTTTCCTCCCAAAACAGCAGCTGCTTACCTGGCCACCTGGAAATCCAGGAAAACCAATGGTCCCTCTCAGCCCGGCTGAGCCTGGAGGGCCCGGGAGGCCGGGAATCCCCGGCTGCCCAGGACTGCCGGGCTCTCCTCTGTGGAATCCAGGTAGTCCGTGTCTTCCAGGCTCTCCTCCTCTCCCTTGGATCCCAGGATGGCCTTTATCACCTGACAGGGTTGGAAGTGTTACGAACTTCTAGGAAATCTTAGGCTGGGCAACAGTTATGTGGAGGGTCTTAGTCCTACTGTTAGGAAATGAAATCAGAAGTATTGGGACCCCAAATCCTGCCCTAAGACTCGTCAGGATGCCCTCTGGCTTCAGTGACCTCACGTAAGAGAAGCTGCCCATGATCAGACTCAGGGCCGTCCAAGGTGGAAGTGAGCACACGTTTCATCAGCTGTAACATGCTGCTCATTTTACAAATGAGGAAGGACTTACAGAGAAGTTAAAACATTTGTCCCCTAACAACTAGTTAAGGAGAGAGACAAACAAGAACTTCAGGTCTCATGCAGATGAAGTCTGAGCTTAGGAAAGAGAACACCAACGTAGTGGTCAAAATCCTTGCTACGCAGTGGATCTGAGGGCGAGTAGCACAGGCACTGGGGCGGCTGTCAGAAAGGCAGCCTCGGGCCCACCCCACACCTGCTGACTCAGAACCCGCCTTTTCACAGGCGCCCCAGGGAATGCAGACACCCACTGAGGATTGAGAAGAACTGCTCAAATGATTTGGACAGATACTGTGCGATTCATTTTAGTACCAGCCATCAAACCAGTGGTATTTTCAACCTGAAACTGATATTGTATGTATATCTCAGGGTTGATCCTCCTTTGGAATATGCAAATCTATAAATACATGTGAACTTCAGCTAAATACTCCTGAAAAAGCAAAAAAGCAAAAAAGGTACCAACAGGTTCATTATTATATACTTGTATCTAAAAAAAATTACCTTTTCTGATCTCAGTGTGAGTGAGTGGGAATGTTGCCTAAACATATGTTGTGTGAAGAATCTGTAAATAAGTCAACTTATTTGATACAGTTCAAAACAACGTAAGTGTTTACCTCCTTCTCCTGGGAATCCACCATCTCCAGGAGGTCCGGGTTCCCCAGTTCTCCCCTTTGGGGAAATTATGGTCATTTCTCCTTCATCTCCTGGGGGTCCTTGTGCTCCTTTAGATTTTAATTATGCAAGATTAAAACAAACAGAGCACCATACACATGACTTTTCTTTACAACAGTTTTTAAATTCCCACTTCATCTATTAAACTGTATTTATATTTATAGATTGTATAGTATCAACATCAGTGATTGATTTCCTAAAGGACGGGCTGAGCCTTTTATATCCCCTCCCAGCTTGCCCAGAAATGTGGTTTGGTAGACAGCGAGTGCTCAGTGAATATTTACTGATTCAGCCAAACTGGTCTCAGAGTCTTAAGTGAAAAAAGGCAGGCTTGTGAACTTCCAGGTCTAAAATAATGTCTTATTATCTTGTACAATGGAATGGCCCATCTCATATTTTCCAGTTCCCTGTCGTCCCCTTCCTAGCTGTCCTCTGGTATTTTCCTTACATTAAAAGAACAAACAGTTATCTCAGTTGGTTCTCTACATGGTGAATTCCAAAAGGTAGGAAGGATGTATGATATTCCTGACTGGTTTTTGTAAACAGTGCCCAGTTATAGAAATGTGCTGGTGAGAGCCAGTGACTAACAATCCAAGAATTCTGCACGTGAGCTGTTAAACAGCTCACGGGGTTAAATCAGCCATGGCAGGGGTATTTATGCCATGGTGGGAATATTTTACACCATGGTTCGAAAACATTACAAAGCATTTTAAAAAAATTCTTTTGCAGAGCTCAATAGCATGACAAACGTCACTTACCTAAGCGTCACTTACCTAAGCTAGGAAAGAGTCGCTCTGATTCCTTGATTCTACGTAAATACTTAGAGGGGAGTAATACAAAAATCCTAGTAGAATCAATCAACTGAGAAGTAAAGGTAACTTGAATTAAATAGGCTTTAAGGGCTTCAAGAACAAAAACCTCCTTTCTAAAACTTGTCAAGCATTCAGTCTGAACACCAGAAATGAAATGTTACCTTCACTGTGCAGCCTTGTGGCCCAGTGGCAAAAGTAAATATTTAACAGGAATGGGCACAGATCATTTAAACCAGTGGTCTTCACAGTTTTATATTTTATTGCAATGAAAACTCTCTCTTTCAATGAGGCTTGGGGAGAACACAGCTCAGGCTCCATCCAGATGAAAAGTGGACTCGTAGTTTCAAGATGTGCAAACTACAGTCTGCGAGCAAAAGCCTACCAGCTGCCATTTTTTGTGTAATCAATGAGCTATGAATGGTTTTTGCACTTTTAAATTGTTGGGGCAAAAACTGAACACAAGAATGATACACTATGACGTGTGAAAATTCAACAAAGTTCAAATTCCAGTGTCCATAAATAGCATTTGATTGGCGCACAGCTATGCTCGTTTGTTTATATGCTGTCTGGCTGCTTGCAGGCCACAAAGCTCAGCTGAGTAGTTTCAACAGAGACCACATGGCCTGCAAGCTTAAAACATTTACTGTCCAGATCTATGCAGAAAACCTTTGTTTTTCTCATACTAAAAAAAAAAGGAAAAAAATGCAACAGGGTTTGAGGGCCAAGAGGCCTGCCTGCACCCTTTTCCCAATAGGAGAGAAGAGTCTCTGAAACCCCATACTATAAATCAAAGCACTTGTTAACTTTTTTCTATTAATGGTGCTATTATTTTCCATAGTTACATACAATAAGGTTGAAAGGCAAGGAAAATGAATTTTGCTCAAAATTCTAAAACAAACACCAGAGGTCCAAAAGGAGAGGAATCCAAGCTGCAGGATGGTCCCATTTCCTATTTTATTGCCCAGAAGTCATATTATACGTTCTGATCAAATACTCAAAACAACCTATCTTTTGTCACTGTGCTATTAACTGCAGTTACCTTTGGCGCCCCTCACTCCCTGGTCTCCCAGGAAGCCAGGCCACCCCTTCTCGCCGGGTTCTCCCTTTCTGCCAGGGTGTCCCTCTGGGCCAGGCTTTCCTCTCTCTCCTGGAAAACCTGGGAAGCCAGGCAGTCCTTGGGGTCCTGATGAAATGAGAACATGAGGTTATAGGGCAGTTTAAAAGCTAGTCTCGTTCCTAGACCCACATAGGGATGTGCACTCCGCCCAGCTCGGCATGCGTAATGGCTCACCCAGCATAATGGTTGTACATTTCCACCCCGGGCAGGTTTCCACCATGCACGTCTGAAGCATAGGCCTCCTGTGCCTGAGTCCTGATCCTGTAATGCTTTCAGAGAACTGAGCATGGTGGACATGGGGGGAGAGTGGGGCCGTCCAAAGTGGAGGTGCAACAGCCATGACCCTACACTTGATCAGCTCTACCAAGTCCACGGAGCAGAAGTGTCTCTGGCTTCTGTAGACTCAACCTACCCCCAACTTTTCCCCTTTCCTTATAGCAAAACATTCTGCCACCGGAAATACCAATGCAGAGGACAAGAAGGGAGCTGTCACTCAGGGAAGAGCTAAGTCAGGCTAATATAACAGTAAATCGGCCATATGAAGTAGTCTTCACTTGACAGTGGATTTCCAGGTTATAAAGTGGTGTGTGTGTGTGGAGGGGGGCCAGGGAATAATGAGTAGGAGCTACCTACCCTTTGGGCCTGGAAGACCAGGAAGTCCCTCATCCCCCAAGGGGCCTGGGACTCCTGGGGGCCCTGGGGCTCCGTCAGCCCCTGGCTGTCCCGGGACTCCAGGGAGGCCCTTCATTCCAGCTGGTCCAGGGGGCCCCACGTCTCCTGGCTGTCCTTTCCAACCTGGGGCACCTGAGACAAACCACAGTGATAACGGTGCATAAAGACCAAAACTGGCTCCACACCCAGGCAGGACAAAGATATTCATGGTCGCTTAAACTGTGTATGTATCACTGGTGAACCAATATTTATCAGCTGATATAACAGCAGCTCTCCATCAATCTAAGGATATATTTTTTCTGGCTGCTATGAAGACAGATTACTTGATAAATATTTCCCAGCAGAGATGCATGAATATTGTAAAGAGATCTCTTTTTTTAATGGATAAGGATAAAGAACAAACATATTATTTGTATTTACTCTTAGGGGGGAAAGCTAATAGAAGAAAACTTTCCAGGTGGGTCCTGAAGGTACAGCGAAGTTACTGTCGCTCAGGCTGTTCAGTTGAAGAGAGAGTTGTAGAAATCAGAGCAACATTATCCAGTATCCTTGGTGCTAGAAATAAAGTGGTAGTGGCAGGGTCTGCCCCAGTCTCATTTCAGTTCTTCAAGAGGGCACATTCCTGCATTTGGATAAATGCACTGGGATTTAAATAACAGGGGACAGTCTGAAGGATGAATCGCAGATCACACTGGAAATAGCTCCCTGACACCTCCTGTTGAGAGACCCTTTCCGGGGTCTCTCGAGCCCCTGCACGTCTCACTGGTGTGCCAAAAATACAAGGTCCTAATGGCTCTTTATCTGGGCTATTTTCCAAGGTTGTGCTTGTAGCGAGCAACCTTGGTAGATGATACAGCACCTCCCCCAGTACAAAAAGCAGGCTATCCTGCAGGCGACTATAAAGCAGGGGGGCTCTGGGCTCAGAGATCCTCTCAGATACCACAACCCCCTGTGTGTGTGGCATCGATCTAGCCCCATGCTGTTGCCCCGATGAGACTTAGGTGACATGTGGAAATGACACAAACCAACATGAAGCACATGCTCCTTGCAGCACCGTGAATAATAAAGTCCTTCGTCTCTGCCAGGAGTCCTGGTTGTGCTGGCATCAAAGAGCAACAGGCTTATTCATTTGTAAGTAGGGTGAAGCCCAGACCATCCACAGCTAATAACACCTGCTGACACTCACCTGGACTGCCTGGAGCCCCAGGCAGACCCGGCTGCCCTGGTATCCCGGCAGCGCCTCTTCCACAGGAATGGCCAGGCGGACCTGGGATACCTGGAAACCCGGCACTTCCCTCTCTGCCTTTGGCACCTCTGAGGCCGGGGAATCCGGGCATGCCCGTTTGCCCTGAAATGATATGATGCATCTGTGACACTCACAGTAGATGGCCTACAGCAAAGGGTTCATGCATATCAATACCAGAAGTAAACATTTTGATCTTGACTCCATGTTCAAAGAAGTTAAGTCTCTGAAAGGATTTTCTTATCATAGATGGTAGTGAGCTCCAAATAAGTGGGAAAACCAGACATTGCTGGGAGTCTTACCTGATAAGCTCATGTAGACAACAAAGAAGTTGCTTATGCAAATTTAAAAAACCACGTGGTGCTTCTTGATTTTAATTAGCCTCTTGCACTGTGGCAGGCTTTACACCAAATTGCCACAATACTTACAATGTCCAGCTTGCACTGTATAAATTTGTATTTTGTAAGACAATTCATCGCTTGGACTCTCAACTTTCTATTGATTGGAAAGGCAGTGTCATCTTCAGAAAGTATGATAAATCCCACATGATTCCACACCCTAACCTAATTCATACAGGAGGTTTGTCTATTTATAGTTTTAAAGTAGTAATCACAGTGCACATTCAATTGTTGGGTTTTGCACATTGCATATTAATCTGCAAGTGTTTTCCATTTTGTTATAATCTTTACAAATATAATTTTAATTTCTAATAGTTGAATACTAGTCCTTAGAGAAAGAGAGAGAGAGTGTGTGTGCATGTGTTACTTAACTCTCTTTGTTTCCATTTGTTTCTCTTTTGTGGATAACACTACAAGAGTTATTTTCATACTAACCTACATCTTCTATTGAACTAACTTTTCCTTTAGATACATTTTAACAACAAGTGAGACAGTGGGATTACTAGGTCAAAATTATTTTCATTCACTCACGTGATATATTATCTTATTATTTTCCAATCAATTGGGTTTTTCTTTATGAATATTTTGACTTATACACTACCAAGCAGTCTCCCTGAAGACACAGAGCGGGGCTTCCTCGCCCACCCTGCACTGTGGAACTCTGAGTGCTGGCCCACCCGCTGTTAGAAAAGACCCAGAGCAGTGTTTGTAAAAGCCTGGTCTGCGGTCCACAGTCAGTCACCATCACCCAAGGGGCTAAGGTTCAGACTAGACTGCTCCCCGCCACCCCCAATTCTGATGCAATGAATCAGAATTCCTGAGATGGGGCCCAGAAGATGGTGATTTTAATGAACCGCCACCCGGGATTATTTTTAAGTATGTTAAAATCTGAAAAACTCCGCTGGGGGTCCTAAAGAATCTAGTGATTGCAGAAAACCAGGTGAGCCTGTGCCGGGCCATCTTCCCGTTTTGCATTTTGCTGCCCTGCCGGAATGAGCGTCCCCCCTCTGTGTCACCTTCCCAGATGATACGGCCTGCCTGCCAGGGCTCGGCGGTGGCCAGCTCTTCCCCAGAGCCTATCCTGTCCTCCTTCCCCCTGGCACTGTCAGTGGGCAGGTTACAGTCTCGGATCCTGGGGTGTTTCACAGCACTAACAAACCGTCCTGAGTCCAAAGCAGGCCGACTTGCACTGGCTGCTGAATCACATTGAGCTGACTGAACCCACGGTGAGGCTGCCCTGGATTTGAAAGCTAATAAAATGCAAAGGTAACACTAGAGATGCAGACTATGTACCCGAATATGAGGGAAGATGCTTGAGTAAAATTTCACCTTCTAGATTTCTAAGGCAAGATAGGCTAAACACTCTAAAGCGGCTTGTTCCTGAGCCAAGCCGGTTCTACAGACCGCAAGACAGCACAGCCCTCATACCTGCAGCCCCCGGACGTCCTGGGTCACCTCTGAGTCCTTTCAACCCCGGCACTCCGGAGAGACCCCTCATTCCTGGGGGTCCTGGGTGGCCGTAAGCAGGATCTCCTGGGAGCCCTTTTGGACCATTCACTCCCGGTGACCCAGGAGAGCCTGGGGGCCCAGCAGGGGAGGACCCCTTTTCACCACCAAAACCTGGGTCTCCCGTGGCACCACGAAAACCTATTGAAAAAAATTATTTAAATTGTTAAATGTACAGATATAGACCCTATACACCTATAAGATCACTACTCTGATAAAAGGCCAAAATCTATTTCCTGCATCTTAAAAAGAAATCTATGTTAAGTCTGTTGTAGAGCATTTCCACTTTATGGAAGTAAACATGTTGCCTAGACTGGTTTACATAGTCCTTTTATGAGTCATGTGCTCCGATTAAGCGTTTCATAGACAGCGATTTTGTTAAGGTGCTTTCTCAGAAGCCGTACTGTCAAGGATCCTTCCCGAGAGCTTTTGGGGACATCCACCGCCACTCAGATGAAGCCTGTGGTACCTTCCCATTCTGTCTCAGAAACAACATTCAAGCGTAGCTTGTCCTTGTAGGAGGGAAGAGATGGTGGCATGGTGAGAAAGCACCAGAGAAAAGGCCAAAATCTATTTCCCTGCATCTTACTGCGTTTGCTCTTGAATGAAGGCTAGGCCAAAAGCACCTAGAAAAGGAATTGGTATTTTTATTTTAAACATTCTGTGATCCCCACTTTGAGTTATTTCAGCTAAAATAACTTCGAAGGAGGTACAACAGCCAACTTAAAGTCTGAGTGTTTGCTTCTCTGAAGGCTAAAGCTGTTGAAAGGAGTCAGAAACTTTCTGTATCCATCCATGACAAGCTCCCAGTAAGTGTGAAAATGGACATTCAATCAGCCGGCCAGGAATGCTTCACTCTACACTGTGATGCCGTGGGTGGCATGGACATCCCACCCTGGGACTGGGGAGTGGTCATGTGACTTGCTTTGGCCAATGGGATGTTAACAACCATGAAGCAATGAGGGGTGTAAACTGTGCCTGAGAAGCTGGGTGGACTCCCTTGCATTTTTGCAATCACCTGAGAGGACCACACCCTGGCCCTGCAATGAGATGCGTGTTGCAGACCTGCATGTGATCTGGAGCCAGGCACCTAGCCAGTAGAGACCATCCTAGATCAGCTGAACCCCAACCAGCCTGCAGACCCATAAGAGAGAACATTACTTATTGTCTTAGCCCACTGGGATTTTGAGATTGTTACATATTTTGTGTGATGAAAACTATTGGTTATAGAGGGCAATAGATCAGTGTAGATATAGAGGTCATTCATCATTTAAACTTAAAATGTTTCTTTTTTACATAAGACAAGAAAAGTCACCTTTAATAGCCATGCTAGTACTATTTTTTTCCACTTTTAAAGTCTTTGTTTCATAGTTTGGTAATTAAAATCCACATAAAACACAGCGCTTTGCTGAACACAGAAAATGTATGTGTATTATGATTATATAGCCTGGCATTTGCTGGAACTCTATATAAATAAAAAATAGGTGACATCCCTTATGTAGATTTGGGGTTTAATTCAGCTCTAAGCAAGTGATTGATTCAAAGGAAGTGGCTGCATAAAAATACAGCAGGGATTGAGGATATGACTGTTTCTGGCCAGAAATTCAGATCTCTTGGGACACAGAATAGAGTAAAACAGAGTCAGTAAGCAGATGAGCATTTTTCACTCTGGAGGCACAGGAAAAAAAGAAAGATATAGTTTTAAAATTCTCAAAGGGCAGACATTTTTACTGATTTGTGATCCAATCAAGGTAAGTTTTGCTTCACAGAGATATGAGAAATCCGTCTGGTGTGCACCTGAACCAGTAGACTAGAACTCCGATGTGAATCCCTACAGATTTTGTTTTCCCCCAGTCCCTCAAAACTTTGTAATCATTTCAGAGGTATCTTAACTAGTCGTCCGAGGATTTGCTGGTGGTTCATCTATCTTGCCAGTTCTTTTACTCCCAGAAATGTGTAAGACAGTAACTTCTCATTGAACATACCTGGCGGTCCATCAAAACCTGGAGGGCCTGGTCTCCCAGGATGGGTAATATTACAAGGAATTGTATCACCTGGAATGACAAAGAAAGTGTCATTCATATACTTCACAGCCCAATATAATGTGAATCTCAATGACAACTCAATCAAGGTATTTTTTTCATATAGTCCATGTGAAATTCAAAGGAAGACTCCCAAGTATCATTGGAGCACTTGAATTATTTTTATTTTGAATTTCTAGAAGACTTATCCTGAAATCTGAACTTCAACTGCCAGAGTTACAAACATAAGGGGAAATAAGAAAAACATTGATTCTAAGACTTATCAATTTTAATAACCTAGAGAATACAATGTATTTATAGACCCATAGGATGGATTCAGAAGCTTTAATAAATCAGGAAATAGCAGCAACATTCAACATTGAGTTCAGAAGATATGCTTGCTACTTTGGGTGTGGGGGTTTGTGCAAATAAAAAGACTTGGTGAGATATTAATAATAGCTACTGTTTATTGAGAACCTGACACAGATCAGGTGCTTCAAATATATTGTCTCCTGTTTGTTGCATGATTCAACAGTGCGGTTATTGTCATCCCCCATTTTTATTGTTGAAGAAAATAAGACACCAAACCTTATGCCTCTGAAGTTCCCTTCTTTAAAATGGAATATTTCTCTCTTAAAATAGAAATAACACAGGCATGCTGCATTTTAGTGTGCTTCACGTTATTGAACTTCGCAGATACTGCATTTCGGATAAATTGAAGCTTTGTGGCAACCCTGTGACAAGCAAGTCTGCTGGCACCATTTTTCCAACAGCATTTGCTCACTTCATGTGTCTGTGTCACATTTTTGGTAATTCTTGTGATATTTCAAACTTTTTCCTTGCTGCTGTGTTTGCTATGTTGATCTGTGATCAGTGATTATGATTCACTGGAAGTTCAGATAACAGTTAACATTTTTTGGCAATAAACTTTTTAAACTAAGGAATGTACATTACTTTTTTGGACATTTTGCACAATTAATAGATGTCATAATAGCATAATTCTATACACTGGGAAACCAAAAAATTACTTTGACTTGATTTATTGTGCTATTCGCTCTTTTGCAGTGGTCTGGACCTGAACCCACAATATCTCTGAGGTATGCCTGTATATCACATGCTCTCAAGGCAAAAACGAATCAGATGGATAAAAATAATGTTAGATTTTGATGGGTCCCAGGCCATGATCATAGGACTTATTGAATACCAAAGTATTTCCCTTTCTTTGTCTTCAAAGCAAGAACCAAAGATATAATTTTATTTTAAAATTTCATAGTTAACAATGTAGGCCAAGGTGCATGTAAATATTACAGAAGAAACTATCTTAAATGTATCTTCTTCCCAACCTTTTAAAAAGTTTTCAACTATAGTACTGCAAGTCACTTTATTGTTCAAAATTCATACAACTGTCAAATATATTTGAAGTCTTTTTTTTCTTCCTAGAATACTTACAAATGGGTTTTCATGGACAATGGTGCATTTTTCAAATGAAATACAAGTGTTTTTTTAAAAGATACACTGCATTATCTCAAAACATTGTAAAACAATATGTATTTTGAACATATATGTAAATTAATATACTCAAATTGCATACGTTGTTTCTCAGAAATGAGTGAAAGGCAGTTTTGGTATGCCAGACATCTTATCATTTTAAAGATTTGTTTTAAATATTGATTGTGCTGTAATGCTTTTATTTGTTTGACAACATTCTAGGTTGCAACAGTGGCTCGATGGAATTTTATTTAGTGGTTCTGCCCTCGCGATAGTGACTTTGCTAAGAAGAGATGCTCACTTTAACTTCCATGATTTCACTTGACATTTTGCCACACAAAATGTTCAAATACCTTTTGGGCCCTTCAAGCCCATAGGGCCCCTCTCACCCGGACGGCCTGGAGCTCCTGGTTGCCCTCTCTGTCCTGGGGGACCAGGGAATCCCAAACCTGGATGCCCCCTATGTCCTGCTCTGCCAGGAGGACCTGGAGGCCCAGGAGACCCTTTATCGCCTGGGGCTGCATCTTCATGATCCCCCTGGAAATATTTGTATGACAGGTCAATTATAATCCATGAAAGTTCAGAAACTCAAAGCAGTCGTTGTCATAAGCTATAGAAACGCATGCAAAAAGCTCGTAATTCCAAGAGACACTTCAATGGCAAACATAATAATTCCAAGAGACTGTTTCTCAATTGCAAACATAATTTAAAATGATTAACTTAGATTCTTCTTAATATTTTACATACATATTTATTTACATACATATATTGCTGTTGGGATGTATGTATTATGCCCCAAATTCAGAAAGTTATATGTGTGTTGTCTTTAATACAGAGTAAGAAATTTTATGGAGAACCACTCTCTAATGTCAAGTCAACATAATAGAGAAATAAGCAAATTAAGGGAGGTAATAGGCATACAAATTGAATGTGTTCCTAGGTATTTGAAATTGTTCTCCTGCATTTTTATGATAAGATACTCCATCACCCTCCACATTTGTGGGCAAAGAGCTGACAAATTCTTTTACTTCCTGCAAGGGAATTTGAACTTAACTGTCTAGTTTGTTCTGGAAACTTCACAAAAATTGGATGTTAACTACATTATGAGGCAGTAGTGCTTACAGTGAAATCAATCCCTGGCTGCAAAATTTGCATCTGTTCTGGTAAACTATTTAGATGAGTGTGAGCCCTTGTTGGGGCTTCATTGGTGGTTCCTGTAATTGGCAAGTTCCTTGTGAGGTTCCCCCAAGCCATGCTCTGGAGATAACAGCTCCAGCAAGGGAATGAGGCTCTGCAGTCAGGGCCTGCTTGCACATCTGCCACATGGGGGCCTCATCTCTTTGCACACCAAATGCATGAACAGATGCAAGGACTCTGGCATATGAGCGATGCCTGATGCCACTCTGCTGGCAAGTTAAGATTGTGTCTTCCGTCCTGAGTAGCCCGACCCCAGAGGTGGTCCATGAGAGTCTTGGGAGTCTGACTGAACCTAGCATGACCTCCACCCCATGGGTATTATAGATACTTCCTCTCCCAGTTTGATCTGTAGACACGCTTTGGTTTTTCACAATTAGATCAGTACATGATGACAATTACTGCTCGGTGACACTGGTTTCTAAACAGTTTCTTAACTGAAAGAATGAATTATATCTAAAGGGATTTCCAAGTCAAAAGCAGACATCATTCACAATACTTGATATCAGCCCAAAGACTAGAAAGCTATAAAAACACCATCTAACCTGATTTCTAAGCTTCTACCTCCAATTCCTGCATATTCTGTCCGAAGGAGTCCCTACAAAATCAGAACTTGGCTTTCCAATCACAACACTTGCAATGGCAGGCGCACAGCCTGGTGGAAGGAGCTCCTGCTTTGGAATAAGGCAGACTGGGCTTTACATACCTGTTGGACTACTTGATAGAGAAGGGACCTTGGGTAACATACCCTAAACCTCCATGTTCTTACATTAAAACTGGAAAGATAATTGCTCTTAAGAAGACTCCTATTCTGTGTAAAACACCCAGCTCAGTTCCTGTGGCACTGTGAGCATCAAAATACCTCATTTACCCAGGCATTTTCAGTTCCTCTGTGCCAGGTCATGTCTCATACTCTTTTTCTCTATTTTCTACACAAGGTGTCCACCCAAAACAAGTTTGAAAAATGCAGAAATATCATTTGTCAGTGGAGGGATTCTCCATCAGTCAATATATAAATTCAGTGGATTTCACTCTCCTTGCTTGTCACTTCTCCTCATGCGCTTCTCCACCAGGGCACAGAACTGGAGGTAATTATCTGGACCTGTGCTCTATCCTCCACCCTAGAGAGTCAACCGAACAGACCTGAAATCAGGGGGGCTTTGTAGCTACAAGGGCCCCAGAAGGCATTAAACACCACTAGAATGACACAAAGATGGGGGACAGAAAGTCTTGCTTTGACTGAACTGCCATTGATGGTTTAGACCATCTGCAATTATGGCATAACTTTTTAACAATCATTTTTTTGTGGAAGTGACTCAAAAGGGACTCTGGCTTGTAGCATGTTGGCACCTTACTGAGTTACAGCTATTTTAAACTGAGTAGGGGTAAACAGATGCTTTGTGACCCCAGAAGAAAGTGAAATTCTACAGCAGGAGAAGAATTATACATACTGGGGGTCCTGGATCCCCTTTTTCTCCAGCATGTCCATCTCGACCATGTTGTCCCCCTTGCCCTGGAAATCCTGGGGGGCCATCAGGACCTCTTTCTCCTTTGTGCCCTGGGAAAAAAGGTTAAAAGGTATTCCAGCCCTGTCCAGCAGTGAGTGGAGTAGAAGGAAACATAGAACCAAGATAAAAGCAATGCCCTTGACTCTGTGTGGCTGGCAGAGTCCTGTGTGTCTCAGTTGCCTAAAGTCACACATGCAAAAGACAGAGGGGGAGAATGACATTGCCACACACACTGGATCTCCTGTTTGGGAAAGGTCCCTTTTCCCATTCTGACAAGCAGGGTGTGTGGAGGCTCGAAGAACAACAGCATCTTGTCCTGCTTGTGTGGTGTCGAACCTGGTACTCCACCCTCTGGCCACAGTGACCGGGGGGAGCTGTCAGTGGTTGGCCACTTGCCCCAGGCCAGTCCAATCCTCCCAGAATTTTTTTGTCTAACTGGAGCTGAGAAGGTAGAGGTCTTTTTCCTATCTGTTTGCAAGCTGCCTGGGGGCGTAGACCCACAACCCAGAGAAAGATAGTCTTGTGGAGAAATTGCAGATGGCGCGATGAAAGATACAAGGGGCTGGGGAAGCCTCCTGATGGAATCTGAGGCCGTAGATCCAGCTGTCCCCATGCAAACCCTGCATCTGACCTTTAGATTTTATTTAGGTGAACCAATAAATTGCTCTTTTTTTTTTCTCTAACTGGGTTACAGAAAAACCCAAGGTGTGTTTCTGTAACTTTTGACCAAAATAGTTTTGATTGATACAGGATACTTTAATGCAGTCAATACACACCAGGCAAGTCAAAGGAGCTCTTGTTTTAAAACCAAGTTCACAACGATGAGAATGTGACTATGTGACTCAAGGAGCATTTATGTTTTCAAATAAGAGACAGAGGATTTAATGCTCAGCATTCTCTCAACGCTATAAAGGGCAGGGAGTACTTTTTAAAGCAATCTCAACAATCCTACATCCTGTGATAGAATTGTTCTGCGGTCACAGGGAAAATTGGTTCAAGAGGAGGGCTCATACGTCATTCATAAAATGGGGGGCGGGGAGCTAGGTTAAAGGCTCACCTTTAACTCTCGATACAACCATGTCACCCTTTTCTCCTTTGCTGCCAGGTGGTCCTGAGGCACCAGGTTTTCCCTGGGTGAAAAATAAGAGGCACAAATCAGTTTAATCATGATGAGTTAAGGGTTACGTGTGTACATCTAGCTCCCTTCTTTCCCCCTAAATCCCCTGTTCCAGATCCTTGGTCTCCTTCTACTTCCTGCCTTCCAAGGTGGGTCCTGTCTTGCAACACTGAGGCCCTTTACTGCATGTCAAAACTGGTGGAATCTGAATAAAGTCTGTATCTGAGTCAGCAGAAATGTATATTGACATCAGTTTCTTGGTTTGGGCAGTGTGCTGTGGTCACGTGAGCTATCCCTGGAGGAAGCTGGGAGTGGGGTGCATGGAACTCTCTGTATGATCATGCAACTTCTTGTGAGTTGTAAAATAAATATCTACCTCAAAATACAAGTTTATGATTAAAAACATGCAAACTATCTTGGGAGATGTGATGTAAAATTGGGTGGAAAGCGGCTTTCCACCCATAAGAAATGAAACAGCACTCAACGCACATTAGCACTTTATGATTTCTAAAGTTCCTTTCCTAATGTAACTACTTCTATGAAGAAATGTGCCCCACTCACCTTTTTGATGTCTCAGATACATCACTGCACATAGGACGCTGTACTAGAGTGATGCCACTAGAGGTAAAGGTGGATGTTAGGGATGAGTGTGTGTTGAAACCCACTGTGATACTGGGTTTTGAAGGGAAAGAGAAGGGCAGGGAGGAGTCCAGGAGGCAGTCAATACAAATGACAGCAAGCAAATGACTAATTTTGGCCAATGAGCGCATCATCTTTTTTCAACATTGCTCTGAAATGTGAGTATTTGGGTCACGATTTTGTAAGTGTGTATGAGAATGACCCAGAAGTATAGTAAATACAGTTATAGAAACCCTATACTTTTTAAGGTTCCTTATTAGTGACCTCAATAATTAAGAAACACAGACAAGAATTTGGAAGGAGGTAAAAATGACTGAGCAGACCATTTGCTTTGCTTACACAGACGTCACCTTGTCTTATTTCCAAAGAGGCTAATGATGTGTTCAAGCAAGCTTAATGATCTTTTTAATTGGCCACTATTAGCTTATATGTAGCTATGAAGGGGAGTAGGTGCCTGTAGAGATTAGCAAAAAAGAGAGTATCAAGCAGCAATTGTGGAGAACAAGCCCAAGCTGTACGTAACAGGCATAAAAACACAAATGGACAGAATGTTTGGGTGTCGTTCAATGTAGAGGACAAAACTGTGCCGCACATCCGTTCATACCCCTTTGAGCATCACTAGTACAGCGTCCTATGTGCAGTGATGTGTATGAGACATCAGAAAGGTGAGTGGAACAAATTTCTTAGTAGGAGTAATTAAATTAGGAAAGGAATTTAGAAATCACAAAGTGCTCATTTGGGTTGAGTGCTGTTTCATTTCTCATTCTTACTGTATATGCTGAGTCATGAGTGACAGTGAGACAGGGCCAAGTGCAGGGCAAACAGTATCCAGTCCGGGAGATGGATAATGAAAATGTCCATCTGATGGATTAACTATCAAGACATAAAACTACTCACATAGCAGAGGACCACTTTCTCTCCAGAAAGAGAACAGTGGCGGTATGCTTAATAAATAAGACCTTGCGACGCTGGAAGTCTGAGCGATTTATCAGCACGCTGGAACTTGGACTGTACTATGAATTGCTCTGCTGCTCTGCAGAAGTAAAACTGTAAGTACGATAGTGAGATCGTAGACTGGGTTGAGCTAGTGAGAAAAAATATAATAACCTGCACTGTCTGGCTTTCACTACAGAGACGTTTACTGAATGCTACAAAGGGCCAGGCATTGTTCCAGGTACCAAGAACACAGCAGTTAACAAGACCATGGGCTTCATGGTGCTCAGACGCTTTGTGAAACACACGTAGGAGATTCCTGAGGCAAGGGGTCCCAGTGGCCTGGGATGGAGAGCTCTGTTTCACTTTCCTAAGACCTGAGATCACTAAACACATGTGTTCATATAACAACAAACTCTCAGGAGCAACAAGAAATTTTCTGCCAGGCATGAACTGGTCATGTTATATGCAGTCTAGATCAGGGACTTCAACCACAGAGGCCCACAGGGGCTGTGCGCTACTGAAGGAAGCACACAGATGGACACAGCGGGGACCAGAGCGCCCAGACCTCCTCCTGCAGGCACAGCCACCTCTCAGCTCCCAGCAGCAGCGGGAACCCACTGCCTCTGCGTTAATGAGCTTGTAATTTCTCAAGGGCAGGCATCAATCTCATAGAAATAATATTAAAACAAACATTGTGAGGACAAAACCAAGCCCACCAGCAGAGCAGATTTAGCCCATGTCCATTTGTGACCTTTGGTTTCCTCTGCATCTGGCGAGTGACCCTGGCTATCTTATTCCCTGGTCTGTACCTTAGCTCTCAAAATATATTGCTGAATTGAATTCAACCAACAGATCTGTAAGCTAGGTGTTTTTATACCCATTTTATAAATGAGGCCCCGAAGCTCAGGCAGACTGGAGAGCTCAACAATGTCAAAGTTGGGATTTGAAGCTGGGTCCACATGCTCCTAAGCCCCGGTGCCCTGCACTGCAGGATCCTGGTCGGGAACCCCCATCCCAGGGGGCACTCTCAGGCTAAGAAGATAAATGCAAAGTTTTGGTCCAGCCACAGAAAAAACTGCAAAGAGCTACTTCATTGTTTTCTACTTTCCTACCAATCTGTGGCTACTGAGGGCAGGGACCAGCTCCTGAGAGAGGGCAGGGCCGGAGGGTGAGGGCCTCCATAGCGGTTGTCTATAGTTCCTTTGTGCTCAGTCCTTCTGTCAATTCCTGTCCCACTCCTTTCCTTTCATAGTGCCCCATGGTATGAACCTCGTCCTTAACTGTGACCATAATGTGATGAATTTAATGCAGAGAAGTCACATGGACAGAATCATGCCCAGAAAAAGCACATCAGAAATATGACCAGCGTAGAGGAGTAAACCCTAGAGCAACTGGATCACATAAACCTTGGCCAGGGTAACCCTGGATGGACTAGCAACCCAGAGTCCAAAATGTTAGCCCTGAGAAGCGACTCAATAGGGAGGCATAAAAATATTTGAGAGTAAAATCTTCATTAAGAGGATTAAATAGCAATACAAAAAAAATGACTATAATAAGTTCAATTACAAAAGCAGACTATAAAATGCAAACTACTTAATAATTGCAGCTATGTTCAATCAACATACGTGCATTGAGGACCTAGCTTCCCATTGAGTGGATGTTCCAATACGTTCTGCAATTGTGACAAGGGTGTATAAGGACGGCTTAGTCATCACCCTCACTTAAGGCTCTTAGACTGGAACCTTATTTTCATAGGGCTTCCTGGGAAAAATGCAAGAGTATGTTGGGGCTGATGTTTAGGCTCCAGGACACCCTAAGATTAAGCTCTTTAATAAGAAGGGGACAATAATAATAATAATGAATTATAAGAGGCTGCCTCCAGCCTCCAGAGGAGTGCCCCAGGGGGGCAGCGATTCTACTCAAGGGAATGACTGGCGGAAAGACTGTGCCCCAGCCCGAGTCACTTGTAATGGCCAGCAGATGAGAGCCATTGCAAAATAGACCTCATCTCCTCTCTGGCAGGAAATACCATGTAAATTCTGACAAAGCCAATATTAGTATCTTCAGCCTGGACTTCTCATCCAAACCCTTTCCTTGAATTCACTGCCAACTGCACATCTTGACTTGCTAGTCTAACAGGCTCTTCAAACTTAAAACGGCCCCAGTAATACGTCTTCCTTCCCACCCCAAGCACCACTCCCCCCACTGTCTTCTCTGTCTTGGCCGCCTCCTTTGCTTCTCCTCCTCTCGTATCCCATGTCCAGTCTGACAGCCAATCTGTTCGTGCCATCTTCAAAATACATCCAGAATCTTGCCACTTACTTCCCACTACACCCAGCGCCAACACCATCAGATTTCACCAGGACTTCTACAGCAATCACCCAGCTAATCTCCGAGTTCCTCCCTTGTGCCCTGTGGTGTGTTCTTAACAAAACTATCGAGTGATCCATTTGAAACTACATCAGATTATGTCTCTTGCTTCTTAAAATTTCCACTGGCTGTTGCATGTCCCCCAAAGAAAAGCTCAAATCCAACCTACACACAAAGCCTCATGCTCTGCAACCCCCCTAACTTCCAGTCGTCTCTTTGATTTCGTCTCCTGCTTTGCCCCTCACCCTCCCAGCTCAAGCCGCGCTAGATGGTGATGGCCTTTATCACCATCTGCCACCCTGTCTATTTACTCATCTATCTGTTATACGGAGTGCGTCCTCCCAACAGAGGAGAGGCCCCGGGAGAGCAAAGACTATGTTCTGCTCCCTGTTGCAACCCCAGCACCTGGAAATGCACCTTGAATATAGTAGGTGTTCAATAAATACTACTTGAAAGAATGAATGATGGATGAATAAATACAGATGAGGTTTGTTGATTAATATACTTATAGTTTCAAAATATAAAACACATCACACCATACCTTAAGAAAGAGGTACATATCCATCATATCATAGACAAATTTTCACAAATGCCTAGGGTGCCTAACTGGTTTTCTTGGTTTCACTGGAGATGGCTGGTAATTATAGATCTGCTTTGGTTATGTAACTGTATTCCTATTATGTTAATGTGTGTGTGCAATTTAGTTAGTAGTTTAAAACCTATACATGCTTAAGTTACTCTACAAGAAGATATGTCAAAGAAATAATCAATCCTCCCATGTTTTCTTCCGTCTGCTACCTCTATAGCTTTTTTTCTTCCTTCCTAATTACAACCCTTAAATAGAATTCGTGCCTCATATCAAATTTACCGAGTATCATAATTCCTCCAAGTGGTAAAGAGGTAAAAATACCTCAAGACAAATCCTGGGCATAGAAGTCACAGGCCATAAATCTGCAAAGAAGTAAAAAGCTAACCTTTTCAAACAATATGGCTTCTCTCTCACTTACCAACTTTACATCTCCCTGTATGGCCCCGGAATATGACTGGTTAGCCAGAGACGGGTAAGATTCCTCAAGGGAGGAACAACCTAAGACAGGCACAGTCGCAGGGGGGCCATCAGGTGAGAAATTGGGGATCAACAGTGGTGAGGCTTAGAACCTCACCCCCCTCTGTTTTGAGAGAAATCTTCTGCATCCATGGATGTTTTAATGCCCTTGTCTAGCTTAGATTAACACATAGTCTACAGGCACACACCTGATCATCTACAATTGCTCTCTTACAACACTAAACTATGTTTTCTACCTTTATCTTGCATATACCTACCACTTCAGCATTTTATTAAAAATAATAATAATAATAATAAGGGAGAAATGTGGGATTCACATATAAGTCAAGTATAAAAATCAAATGAATATTCATATTTGACCTGATTGTTTATAGTTCATAATGCGTGATCAAAACTGAAAGTTTCTGTGATGACTGCCCTTGTACTGTTCACCATGTAAGAACTTATTCACTATGTAAGAATTTGTTCACCATGTAAGAACTTGTTCGTTATGCTTCAGAAGATTGGAGACTGACGAGAATTAGGCTGAGGGTGGATTAATGATTGTGCATTGAGCATTGAGTCCCTTATACAGAATTTTATTGCTCTTAACAACCAGTTGATCAATAAATATGAGAGATGCCCTCTCAAAAAAAAAAAAGAAAGAGGTACAACAGAATTCGATCTCTGTCTCTTTTAACTAGAAAGATTAATATTGGTAAGAGTTACTCACCGGTGGTCCTGGAGACCCTGCAGCACCAGGAGGGCCTGGGTGACCTTTTTCTCCAAGCCACCCAGGGAGCCCCAGGGAGCCCTTACTACCCTGCCTCCCAGGAAGTCCTGGAGGTCCTGGTGGGCCCGTGGGACAGGGCTTGCAGTCACAGGGCCCCACACTTCCTAGATAGAGGATAACAGGCAGCTTTGTTATATTTCCCAAATAAAATCCCAATAAAGGCTCCACTATACAAAACCAATAGTGAAAATCAGAACAAAAAGGGTCTGATGGGTACAATTCTTATTGTGTGACAATTGGTAATGTGTGACATGGGGGCATGGAACACTGTGTGAGGATACCTGGGGATGGTCTTTGTGGGGTGGATATGTCACTTCTAGACCAATAGGGTGTTTTGTGTCTTAATAAACTCACCATCACAAATTCTAGGGGAAAAGCTGATACCTAATTCTACTGAAGAAACTTTAGAAACAAAAAAGCTTCTTATTTTTAAAAGTTTAAAAGTCTTTTATTTGCATTCTACTGAAGAAATAACAACAAAAAATTTTTTTGGAGCACAAACTCTGAACAGTTAAAGAAACCAAATAACATGAAAAGGGATTCTTGATTGCATTGCATATTACAATTGACAATTCACTTCAATAAATGTCCCAATCGTCAGCACTTTCAGTCTAAAAATGTCTTTACAATAGTTAAACTCCTCTGCTGTGTCTCTGTTCTCATACCCAACTGACTCAGTTGGTCAAAAAGGCACCAAACAATTTAGGGTCTAAGAACACAGAGGATAGGCATTTGGTGAGTCTGGTTAAAATGAGACCCTGAAATAAAGATTGATAACTGTCCTGTCTCTGTTTCTTTCAAGGGATCAGGAGGACCTTATGAAAAAAGTCACCGCTTTGAGACAAATTGTGGAGCAGGTGAGTGTTTCCTTTATACTCTAAGACACAAGTTATTTTTGGTAGGTTATAATCACATCATAAGCACGTAGTGAAGACAAGTATTCATAGTGGTAACTAAGGCAAGTAATGAATCTATGTGAGATGCCACGCTGTGTATTTCATACATGCCTCCCAATCTCGCATATGTTATTGTCCTCTAGAACTTGTACCTTTGATGTATACTTGCCTTTTTTTCCTTTTGAGCCTCTGCTTCCTGGAGGACCCGCTATGCCTTTTATTCCTTGTGGTCCAGGGTGCCCAATTCTGCAATAGATAACTACATTGGGGAAGAGGGTGGGAAGAGAGAATCACATGGCTTTGGTGCATGTCTTCTATAGAACAAGTAGAATTGCTCTATATTCACATCCTCACATCTTCCCCTCAACCCATTCTGTCTTCCATTCCTCTCCTATGATTCTTTTTCTCTGACATAAGGATATAAACAAAAATAGACCATACAATTGCCACAGCTTATTCTGCCACCATAATCATTGATAAGGCTTTTCCTGTCTCAGCCCTAATTTTGTGGGCTGCAATGCAAGTAATAGACAGCAAGATAAACAAATATACCCAAACAAAACAAATAAACAAAAAACTAAGAGTATATGTATGGCAAACATCCTTTTCTCCCCTTCAAGTATCAACAGTGACCAAATTAAGAAAGCATAAAGCATGACTTATGAAAGCAAAAATTCAGACACCTGCTTTAAGATATAGAAAGAATGCAAACAAAAAGTTCTTTGTTCTTGCCCAAATCCCAGTAAAATAACAGTTGAAGAGTATTGTAAAAAGGTATAAGCTCCACAGAACAAAGAAAAGGGGAAAGAAAACACTAGCAACAAAAACAAAAAAATGTAAAAGGACTTGGCAGACCCTAAAAAGCTGAATTCTAAGTAGGCAGTGAGGGAACGTGGAGAAAGAACACAGTTTACATGAGAAATCTCTCCCCAGTTTCAGGAATTGGTGCTTTGGAAGTGGAATGACAGTGAGACCCCAAACAGGATTACGGGCCGAAGAAACAGTTAAATGATAAGATCCCCTTCTCAAATTTTGCAGCAACCCCTCAAACTTAGGAGAAACAGCGCAGTAATAAGAAAACTTTAAAAGAGCCCATGTAATTTAGGAAGCAGATGAAGGAAGGCATTTCATGCCTGAAACATGAAAAAGTTGCTGCAAAAGAGAACATCAAACCAGAACAACAGCCACAACAAAATCCTTGGAAATTAAAAAAAAATAGGTTATGAAAGCAGAAATTTAATAATCCAGGAGCAGAGTTGGAGGAATGAGCTGAGGAAGTCGACCAGAAAGTAATACAGAAAAATAAAAAACGTAGTAAAGATCAGAAAAAGAGTCACATAGCACTGATCCTCTAACAGACAAATATACACGCATCTAGAAAGAGAAAATGGGGGAAAAAATGAAGAATGAATGCCTTCAAAGAAATACTTCAAGACTCTTTTTTCCATAAGTGAAGGATTTGTGTTGGATCAAAACTGCTGAGTGCCTACAAATAAATGCAAAACTACCTACCTAAAGGCAAATCATTATAAAATTTAAAGTTATCCCAAACAGAAAAATTCCTATAAGCTTTCAGAGAAGAAAACAGATTTTACATGAAGGATCAAAGATCTAAATGTTATTAAATGTCCCAATAGCATTATAAGAAAGAAATGGAAAATGCTTTCAAAAACCCGAGAGAAAATGTTTCCAACATAGAATTCTACACTCACCAAACTATCAACCAAATTCCACAGTAAACTAAAGGTATATGAAGACAAGTAAGATCCCCCAAATTTACACCTTTAATTGGGAAGTATAATGAGGGAGTAAACTATTGAAAGAAATATATAGTTGTAGCAGTCAAAAGGACCCAGAGACAGAAAAAGAGGATTCCCAGGTTAATGGTGAAGGAAGATCTCAAGACGGTGTCTCAGCAGCAGCTTAAAATGACAACCTGACTTATTTTAAACAAATCATAAAGCTCCAGCAGAGATTTATTCAAAGAGATAATACTGATAGAATATTTACTAAGTTAGAATGAAGATTTATACACATCTAGATGATTTGAGGTTGAATTAGCAATAGATATATTGAAAATCAAGCAAACACAAAGGAAACGAGACAATTATTAACAAAATGTGCTATAAAATTAATAATATGTATTATTACATGACTGAGCTGGTGGGTAACAGTTATATAACCATTCAGTGCAATCACTGAATACTCTTTGAAGTAACTCTAAGATAGTAATGGTACCGATAGGTTGTGGGAGAAAATGTGCACATATGTGGTGAAGGGGAGTCAAAGATAATTCATCTCCTACAGAGTAGGTTAAATCAAAGGATAATGCTCAAACTGGAAAAGCAAGAAATAGCAACGCAAGTACATTGAATGGCAATACTGAGAGGCAAAAAACAAAAAAATCCAATGACTTGTGTGGCAATAAATGCCCCTGGGGAGGAAGGACTAGCAGAAGGGGTTGCCTGGGTTAGTAGTCCTTCACAACAAGCTTCACAGAACTGTTTGACTCTTAATCCAGGTCTATATAAAACTCTGATACAAATTAAAACTACATTTAAAAAATTTAAGTGGTACTAATGTACAAAAGTCTATCATTCACCCTTGAATTCTCTACCAAATATTTTCATATGCTTGATTGACATGGTAGTCCAACATCACTTTACTTTTTTATATTATTACTACTACTAACTTGGCTCACAAAATACTAGATAATTTTAAAAATATAAAGTCACATTTTCTGAATGACACTGAAAATATCAAATAAAACATAAATAGTAATGAAAGTGAATGAGGAGCAAGCACTTTACCATCTGATCCCGGGGGGCCCTGCAGCCCTGGAGCTCCAGGCAACCCTGGTGGTCCCGGATTCCCAGGTTTTCCCGGAGCAGAATCAGCTCTCCCAGGAATACCGGCTGCCCCTGGGGGTCCTGGGTGACCAGGAAACCCTCTTGGCCCAGGGGATCCCATCATGCCTCCAAGAGAAATCAAGAGAGAAAACCACATATATCTCTCAGAGCATACTTTCTGTAGAAGCAATCAAATTCAGTACTTTCTTCCCTAAGCAGGGGAATTTTCTGAAGGGGGAAAAAAAAGTGTAGTTAAAAAAATAACTGAATATCTCAGCCATCAAAATACCTCACCTTCTTTGAAATATGCACACACGTGGAAACTACCAGTTTTGGAAAATCAGATTTCCTGATCTTTTCCCCATTCTTGGGGTTATTGGGAAAGAAATATTTTATTTAATTAAAATTATTATTTTTCAATATTTCCACTTTGATAACTTGGTAAAAAAAATAATCTGAATAAACATATCAGCATGTTTAGTGAATAAAAATATGGACTCATGCATTCGTGTATGTTGGACGTAAAATACCACACCTTTCATAGCAACCTAGAGCGGTGGGGAAGGATAGAGGTGCTGGGTATGGACCTGGCTTCTCCCTCTCCAGACACAGGTACTTCAGTAGGTCATTTAACTTCTTTCATCCTCCATGCCTACCTCACAGACTTGTTATAAGGATCAAATAAAATAAGCCATGTAAGGGGCTTAGTGCACTGTCTGGTAATAGCACATGCACTGTGAATAGTGAGATGTTCTGTGTGTTGAGAGCAGGTCAAAGCGAGTAATGCAGAATCAGCTAAACCCTGCTTCCCCCTGACATCCTAATCCCCTTTGCCGGTGGTGTTGGCTTAAAGACAGCTGGAAGACTTTGCAGGAGAGTGACCATTTCTCAGAGCTTCTTTTCCCTAGTAAGCATGGCTAGTTCCAGAATCTCTCTGTGGAACAGTATAGCTTTCAGAGACGGCATGAGGTGGCTCTTATCCCTCTGTGCTCTTATAGAACCTTGACTCTCCCCCAGCAAGAGGTGGAATGTCCCCAGCCCCCTGAATGTGGAGCGCTTTCCTGACTGTTTGGACAAATGAAGTACAGCAGGAGTGACAGCATATGGTTTCCAAGGCTAGACTGTTAAAGGTGACTCGGCTTCTGTCTTGGGTCTGGGGTCCTGAGTCACCATGCTGTAAGGAAGCCAAAATTAAGCACAGAGCCCCACAGAGAGGCTGAGAGACTGTATGAGAGATACAGGAGAGGGAGGTCCAGCCAGTCCTCATATTCCAGTTCCAGCCACTAGAAGGCCGTGATTATAATAAAATCCCTTATCTAGAATAGCTCAGCTCTGCTCTTCCTAATTCTTGAGCCACAGAAAGAATGAGGGACAATACACCGATTGTTGCTATTTTAAGCCACTAGGCTTTGGGTAATTTGTTCAGCAATAGACAACTGAAGCCTTGCTCAGTAATCAGTATGCAGCATGCTAGTTAAATTCATGTCTTTCATTATTGTAGGCATATTTGCTGGGCTTTTTTTCAAACATTACCTTTACTCCTCATACTTCCCTGTGAAGTTTTGCCTTATAAATAAGGCATAGAACATTTAAGCCAAACATGAGTACCCATAACAATATCTAACACAGTGAGCCTTTACTATATGCCAGGCTGTGTTCTAAGAACCATATATGTATCACTTCTTTAAACCCTAACAAGAACTCCATTCTGCAGATAAGAACAGTGAGATGCTGAGAGGTTTGATAAATGCCTAAGCTCACACAGCTTGTTAAGTATGGAACCTGGAATGCTTTTATTCCACAGTGCCAACACATAACTATTTCATTAAGTGGCAAGGCTGGGTATCTGACTCCAAAACCCTGCTTATCTCATGGCAAATACCATAGATGATTATAAGATAAAAATGTTTAGTAAAGACTATATACACTGGCATACCCAAAACAAAATGAAATGCACTCCTGTGGACCTGTCTGCCACCTTATCTCCATGTCACTCCTAAGTCCTGACTCGGTAACTCGACAGTCACTGGATAGACCTGGATGTTACCTGCTCTCCTGTCCTGGCACCAAGCAGAATGCTCGGCTACCTTCCAACAGGGAGAATGGGTTACAGGGCATGGCCTGCAGCAGCCTTGAGCACCCATCTGCACCCATGGAATCAATTAGGGTGTGGCCAGCATTAAATTTTTTTTTTCAAAAGAAAATGATGGTATAGAAAACAGAGTACATCATATACCAAAAGGTATTATTTTGTGAAATTTGTATTTGAATCATATATATATATATATATAATGAGGATACATATATATGTATATAATGTAAGCTAATGCAATCCAATATAAAATGAATTTCTCACTATGGGTTGTCGTCAAGATTTGAAAGCCACTGGGTTAGTTCTTTTAAAAATTCTTGTGGAATTAACATCCTTTCTTTTATATATGGGTTTGAGTCTGCTAGAGATGTATATTACTCCCATTGGGCTTGATTTCAAACTTTTGGAGCCAATATTTCCTTATAAACAAGCCCGAAAGGAGAAATCTAAGGCTAGAGTCGTGTTTCCTGGCTGATAGAGTACTCTATTTATGATTTACATAGTCCTGGGTCAGTTAAGCCAAGGCTACAATATCTAAATAGTAAATGAACTAAACAAAGTTTAACTACCTTTGTGATCATCAGATCCTACAAAGCGGAAGCTAGATTCACAGAAGATGACACAAGAATGTTGTAGTTAAGAGTTGACTATCTCAGGACTTCTTCCTCCTTCTCAGGAAATATAACAAGAGACACAGACTGGATAAAATTACATTTATTCAAGTCTTTACTCTTCACATGTTTAATCAGTTCTCCTGGGTTCACAGCATGCAAAAATCCTCTAAACTTCTTTCCCTTATCTTACTAGGAATGGTGCCCAGCATGGCACTTGAAGGACCTCCAAGGCCTCATGTCAACAGGACTTTTCAAGGGCCTTTCATCTAACACTGCCATGAGCAGCAGGGATTTTTCTTTGGTGCGAGGGAGCTAATTTTTTTAGTGGAGAGAGGATGGTTGTTTTATTGCTGTTGTTGTTCTTTGTGACTAAAGCTAAATCAAAGTTTTCTTTTTTGGTTTGTAATCTGTATTTCCACATTTCATGCAGGAGATTTAAGTTGGGGTCTAGGTGGGTGAACTACATTTAACAAGCAGATGTCAATAAGGAGAGCCTGCCAAGAGGGTGCGAAGACCTGACAAAACACTCCACGTCCAGCACCAGTTTCCAGTCTTATTCACATGTGATAATCTTGAGGGGCACCTGACGAACACACATATTCCTCTCCCAGCCCTGAGACGCCAACTGAATATTTTTGAACTGCATCCCAGGAACTTGTATTACTTCCAAGCGAGCAAGTAATTGGCTTGGGTTCAGTGGTTCTTAACCCCAGCTGGACATTAGAAATACGGGGGCACTCCTATAATAGCAGATGCCTGGATCCATCCCCCACAGAGTCCAACCTTCGGGTCTGGGGTAGGGACACCCATCAGTATATCTGAAATGCTGAGGTGGCTTCAATATCAGCTAGAGTTGAGAAATGCTGGTGTGGATGAGGACAGAGAAAACCTGGTATGGAAAAGCCACTGGATTCATACCTGCACAGGTTTCCCCTGGTGCCCCTGGGGGGCCAGGGGGGCCAGGGGGTCCAACCACCCCCATTTCTCCATAGCGGCCAGGGAGCCCTGGATCCCCCGGAGGGCCTGCCAAAAATAATGACCCACGTCAATGTAATAAACATATATCCACATCTACAAATGCACACACAATCACTTTTTGTGATGCTCGGTGGATCACAACCAGGAAACTTCTGCAGTCTCCCCCCCCCACCCTTTTTAAGTGCAATGTCTCAGGCCTGAACCCCTTCCGCTGCTCCCTCTCTGCAGATACATGAATATCGAGTGGTGCGCTCTGTCACTGACTTCGGCCCCTCTTTTCTTGGAGGTAGCATCTTGGTAGGTCTTAATCAAATGGTTTGAAACCTTTTTTGGCAATTAAAAGTAACTACTTTCTGAAAGGTGACACAATAAAAATCCCAGCACATAGTTTACATACTAAAATAAAATTTAATGTCCTATACTGGTAGAGATGATCCAAGCTGCACATTCCTACTTGCATTTGTATAATTACATATTCACGGTGAGTGCATGTATTTAGCGTGCCCAGTGTGCAAACTATGGAATGCTGGGCCAGACTTCTGCCAGGGCTGCTCCAATCCCACGTCCTAGTGAACCAACTGCCCAGCACACAAACCTCTGAGTGGGAGAGACGGAGTTGCCAAAACACCCGGTGGTCCTGGGTACCCGCGGTCTCCAGGGTCGCCCTGAAATCATTCATTCGTTCACTTTTCATAGAAATAATATTTCCTCATGTTGCCTGGTGCTAAATAAATATTGGAAGGACCAAGAGTGCATTCATATTAGAAGTAAGGATTACAGGCTGACCAGAGAAATGAATGGTTCTGGGACTTCTGGGAATATGAAGGTGTCCAGCCTCCCACCTACAAGCCAGGGTAAACAACCAACTGGCAAAGTTCTCACAAAGGGAAAAAACTTATTAAATTCCAAAAAATTATCCCATGCCTACAAATTAGGTACCTCTGATGGCATGACATTTCCTAGATATGCTATGAGCACTGATATACTGATATCTACCTTGGTTATGAAACAAATCTTCATCTATAAGATCTGAGTCTGCATTTTATTTTAGCGACATATGTCCTCCTTAATTGTGTCCCCTTAATGTCCCCATGGCTTGTCCTGAGCACATGCTGAATGTGAGGTCACAGAGGCTATAAAGGAAGGGAAGAATGTAATAGGGGTGATAGCAAAGAGCTTCCCATGGCTCCCTCTGATTTTAATCTTGATTCTAGGTAATCCCCACGGAAGTTTTAAAACTTTCATTATCATTCACCTCCAAAAAGATATTTCTCAAATGTAAAATGTAATCATTACAACATGTGTTAATATATGCAAAATGAACTCTCTCTTTCAAGCATTACATTTGTGAATGATTGAAGTGTTTTTTTATATAAATGAGATAACATAAGGGATGTGGAATTTTATCAGCTAGCCTCACATTTTCACCTTTGGGCCGAGAAATCCAAATGGTCCAGGATCTCCAAACAGTCCTGATTCTCCCTACAAATAACCACAAACATGCTTTTTAAAAAAATGTGAGTGGGTAACAAATGATCTCATTCTCATTTAATTTGAACATGACACGCTCACTGAGATTCTATGCAAAATCTAAAAGTGCTTTTAGGTTGCATCAGACGGGTGTGCTTTAGTTCTTGTGCCTACAGCTAAATCATGCAATTCATAAAAATGAATGTGGCTCCCTCTCCAACTACTGTGTGCATGCTTGCATGCCCTGTTACAACTTTTGAGTGATAGTGAAATGCATCGACTAATGAAAATGCATTTATCTTCTCTATAATGGTGTACATTTACCTTTAATCCTGGAAAACCTGGAGATCCATAGGAACCAGGGTCACCCTAATACATTCACAAAAATCAACACAAGCAGAATTAGGTCAAAATGCATGAACCAGTTCAAAGCACCATTTTTCACCTTTTGAAATTGCTCCATGGACTTTTAATCTCATCCACAAAGGTAACAACAAAAGGAAATAAATAGAAAATAGACTTCATTTCTTAACATTTGCTCTTTTAACTGATTTTTAGTTTTATTTTTTAAAATGTGTACCCTCACCAGTGTTTAAAGAATGTATTTTTGTTGTTGCTCTTTCATTTTAATTTAGTTAACTTAATGCTTGCACTAGGCTAAATACTCTTGAAATCATTGTAATACAATTTGTCCAGAGATTCATAGATGCTCTATGCAGTATCAGCAATACAATTACCACGGAAGCCAGTGCTGGAAGCCAAAACTACCGCAGAGACAATAAACTCAATGCCCGCGTCCTTTGGGGCCCGACCTCCACAGTGACTCTGTAAACGGGGATCCCATCAGTCATGGGTGCGGAGTCTGAGGCCTGATGCCATGCTTTTTTCCAGCTACTACCCCTAAAGCAGTGTCTTCTTTTACCAAATAGGCTTAAATTAACAATTCTAAGCTACTATCACACTGACTCCGAGCCAGGTAGGAAATGCCACAATCCTATTGTTTTTTTACCAATTCTTCTATCATCCACTTGCCTGTTTTATCTAAGTGATGTCAACAGAAGGGATGTCCCATTGGGACATTCAGCTGTTACACAATTCCTGTTGTCCAAACTAGCATGTTCCTATTTGAGAAAATCTCAGATATATTGGTCTTGTTTTATGAAAAGGGAAGAGAGAAACACCTCCAAACTCACTGCAGTTAAGATAACATGAAACGATTCTTACCCGAGGCCCTGGGAACCCAGGCACACCTTTCTCTCCTTTTGTCCCAATACCAGGTTCTCCCTTAAAGAGACGGCAACATTGAGAGGGGCCCAAACAACATTTCAGCCATGTGGAATTCAAAAACCAAATAAGAAATAAAAATTATTGCCAGCAACTTAAATAAAACAACCACTTTAGAGCAGATGCCCTATGGGATTATGATAAAATAGTGAAAAAAAATCCCAGTGATGCAGATCAGCATTTTAAGCAATGATAAAAACCATGCAAGAATAAAAAATTAATCAAAATAGTGCATTATACAAATAACATAGGGTACCTCAGTGAATTACCTTAGGTCCTGGCAGTCCTGGAGGTCCAATTATACCAGGCATTCCTTTTAGACCCTAAAAATCACAATGAATATAATCTGGCTTATTTTTATTATTTAACATCTTAATTCCAACTCTTTCAGAAATGACCTCTTTCAAAAACCATCTCATTAATTTTTTTTTAAATTAGAGATTAGATCCAGGCACACTTGTTCAAGTTAGTTATGTGTAAGAGGTCCAGTGTTGTGGGGCTCAGCAGGGGGACCACCATGGAACCAGGGCAGCAGGTACAAGCTGGAAATGTAGCCACTGAGGAGTGGCTCATTTTGAGCAAATTAGTAACATGTAATCCAGCAATTGAAAATTGACAATAGATTCTGCATGTGGAACCAGGAACACCAGTACTGGAGGCTGAGAGAGGAATTAGCATTTGCCAAGAGTTCTATGCACCTGTTACCTTTTTAATTATCAAAACATCAAGTGCATATGTAACATCTAAAGAACAAGTGGACTTTCAGTGGCCTTTTCAGCCTATCAAAGATACTATTAATGGGCACTATGTTCTGGAGGATGGTCACAATTTAGCAGCTCAAGTCAGGTCTGCAGCTTAGCAGCTGGGTAAATTTGGGAACACTAGTAACCTTTCCAAGCCTCATTTTTCAGCTCTGTACAAGGGGGCTGATAGTGCCAACCTGTCAAGGTTAATCAGAAATTAAATGCAGTGACGCATGGAGGTGCTTGGCACTTTACTGACACTGGTTCAGAAAATGTTGGCTGTTACTATTTCACCAAGGTAATGTATGGGTTGGGAATTACCTTTTCTCCTTTATACAGAGAAGAATCTGGTGGCTGTACTAATAAGGTGGGTCCAGGAGAACCTTGCTGGCCAACCTCACCCTTTAAAAAAAATTCAAGATAATATGAATTCATATTAACTTTATTTTGAAATAAAACTGGAAACAAATAAGATTTTCACCAGTGTATTGTGATGTAATGCTTATGATCCTGTATCATGGATTTAAAATAAAAATCATGGCAAATACATTATGTAACTTAGAATATTTACAGATTTTCATAATACATCCTACTGCTAAGTAAACTGAACAAAGAGAAGTGATCTGTAACCCTACCATCCAGAGATAATCTCTATTAAAATTTTGGTATTGATGTTTGTGGTGTTTGTGGTGTTTGTGCTTATAGATGTGTATATACACACATGTATGTATGTCTCTGCATTTGCATGAGATTCATATACACATCCACATGTGTGATCAAATGATGTGTTAAATACAATTTAAAATACAATCAGAATAATACTATATAAAATATGTAAACAAAATTTAAAATACAGAATATGGTTTATGTTTTTACATTCCATTTAACTTTTAAGTTTTTCAATAATTCTCTATTTTTATTTTATAAAACTTTTTTTGCAGATTTTCTTATTATACTAGCAATTCTTCAGAAACCTGGTTTCTAGTGCCTTTACAATAATCTGCCATAAGAATATACTAACATTTATTAAGCCATTCCATTCTGGTTAAGACTTTAGTTAGATTTAGGTCATTTCTAACTTATTTTCAACAATATTTTTAAACTCGGTATAAAATAATTAGCCAAATGTTTTCCCTTACATAATTACAGATCTTATTCTCTTAGAGAAGGAAATGTTCCTTGAATTAGGTTTGCCAAGCTACAACCATAAATTCTCACCCTTAATTGTAAAATAGTTATTCAGTACTTTTCTGAATATTTCTATTATTCTACACTTAAAAATTATCTCCACTCTTGTGTCATAATTAAGAACGGGTGGTAGAGCAGGTCACCTGTGTTTGCAAACTATGCCCTTTCTGAGCATCATTTTGGGCAAGTTTCTTAAAATCTCTCCTGGCCTTTATTTCCTTAATTCCTCGGAATCTCATTTTCTTTTTCTGGGACATGGGGAGCATAATACTGCCTGCCTCAAAGTATTATTTTATTGACTAGATGACATATGTAAAATGTTTATTATGACAATGATTGGAAAAAAGAACATTCTCAAATACATAATTATTAAAACCATTAATGTTTTTGATAAGTGGGATTGGGGAAGAATACTGTTTCCAGTTTAAATGAAAAAAAATACAACCAATAATTCAATCCCTAAGCCTGGAAAATCACAGAGGGCCCAGGAGGCAGGGATATAAGTTTTGTTCTCTCAGTGTACCCCAGAACCTCCACAGTGTTTGTGTAGCAACTGCCCTAAAGATGCCTGTAGTGTGAATAAGTGACCACACAAAAGCATGAACAATACACATGTCAATGCGTAATGGATCAGTAAAGATAAACAGGCTTATTCTCGCAGCTGGAAAATGCTTGCGCAAAACCCATAAAGGCTGACCAGGAAGGAGTTTCTTCAAAATGTTGGTCATGTCACTATTTTTCATATTATAAAAGTGCCATATATTCAAATAGTCAAAAGTACAGAGAAGATCACTTAGAAAAATTAGTTACAACTATTTGGGGCTTAAATGTGTTTCTTAAAGTGGGATGGGCAAACATGGTCTTGAACACTTGAGAATCCTGCATCAAAATTTCCAAGTATGCTTTTATTCACCTGACAATCCACAAGGATTGAAACAAGCATATTTTGGATAATTTGAATGGCCGCTTTATAGCCAAATATTTCCACATTTGTCTATGGCCTGAGCTTGCGACTGCACCTCCTGGCACAGGGGCTGAGGTCCCTAGGGTGTCAGTGCCCACCGCACACCACAGTGTGGCGATTCTCATCTGGGCTTCTGGGACTCCGACAAACATAGTCCCAGGGGCCCATGACTTCCCAAGTTTAAAAAACAGTGTTTTAGTATATTTTCTTTCAGTCATTTCTCTGTGTTAGTGGCCCTCAAGGAAGGGGGCAATTGGACATGCCCTCCCCCCAGGGACATGTGACAAGGTCTGGACACCTTTTTGTTTGTCACAACTGGCAGGAAGGGGAGCTACTGGCGTCCAGTGGGTAGAGGCCAGGGATGCTGCGGAAACTCCTACAAGGCACAGGACTGCCCCCGTGACAGTGAAATGTCAGCAGAGTCAAGGGAAGAAAGCCTACTTGCTCTAAGTGTATATTTTAATGTCTTTCTCTTGTTTTTACAAAATTGAGCTTACACTTTTGTAACCCGTACTTTCTGCTTAACGTTAAATCACAGGCTTTCCCCACATCATGAAGTCTCTCAGTGTGTATTCGGCAATCGTGTCTTTCTGTTGAACAGCTGTACCCTGACCACCCCATCACACTGAGACTCCATGAGATGCAGGTCAATCTGTCTTACTAAATCCCCACATCAAGCACTGAAAAAATTCTCAGCCATGAAACTGGGTGATAACTAGATAAGAAATATAATTTAAGTGGTAATAGAACAGCTCCCAGCCTGGCACAGAGTAGATGCAAATACCTGTTTGCCCACAGTTATTGAAAGCGCCACTCACTGGGGGTTAGACGTTCTGCTTCCAGATGCGGTGTCACCTTAAAGTGATTTTCTAAAGCTTATCCCCGCTACGCTGCATGCATCAACAGAAAGGACTATGGGTGTGAGGGAGGCAGGGGAGAGGTGGGAGCTGGGGAGAGGGTGGGAGATTATGTGGTTCTGAACACTACTGGTTCTAGGTACTTGTAATTTCTTTTATGAGTGGAGTTTAAGATTCTGAGGAGATTTGTTAAAGTAAACCAAAGAAATCAGTAATTAAACAACATTGTTACTCCAGACATATTATCGGAAATATTCAATCTTTTTTTGCTAGGGTGAAATGCATCATATAAATTCACTTTGAATTTAGTGTTAAATGTTGTCAGAACTGTCATTTGACAGTCAAGGATAATGGTGCCATAATAATACAGCCAAAAAAAAAAAATTCTCAGCCATGAAACTAGGTGATAACTAGATAAGAAATACAATTTAAGTGGTAATAGAGCAGCTCCGCTACCCAGGCAGCACATCCATTTTACCAACTGCTCCTCTGTGCAAAAGGGGATTCTTACCAGGTCTCCCATTTGCCCCTTTACTCCCACACCAGGATTACCCTGGAAAAAAAAAGAAAAAAATGTCTAATTGCTTTTGAAGAGTAAAAATGTAATTACAAGGAAGTAGGGGTTCTGATTACACAATTTGTTGAAGTTTGTAAAACGTTTTGGAAAGTCTAGTGAGAGGAATAACATAATTCTGACAAATATCAGCGGTCACTTAATGCATTGTATCCTATTCATGGTGCCCACCTTCAGACCCGGACTCCCAGGACGGCCCGGAGTTCCCTAAATCAATGACAAAAACACACAAATCAAATACCGGTCACAGAAGTCAGAATGTGTGTGTGTTGGCTGCTCCAAGTCCCTCTTCGGGAAACCCTTAATGTCAAAACACACGGGACGGTCTTTCCTATCGTGGCTGGGATGCATGTCTCCCGGGGGGCCTGTGCTTCAGGATGGACTGAGTCTGATAGTGGTGGGTGAGCACCAATAAATCGGGGGGTCCTCTCTGAAAGAACCCCCTGTGCCTAACCCCACTCTGCTGGTGGGACAAACCCCAGACTGCAATTTTGCTGCTTTTTTTTACCTTATGTATATACCCAGCCTGGGTTTTTAGAGGGACACGATGAACAGTGCTGTACTTACTGCCAACCCCGGCTCCCCTGGAGAGCCCACTGGGCCCGCCGGTCCTCTGGCACCCCTAGGTCCCTAAGCATGAGAAAAATCAGTGCATTTGTTACCAAAAACTGTAATCATCAATCACATCAGAAGCTGTGTGTGGTCCCAGGTGGATAAAAACCTCCAAAGAAATCACAGGCCTGGACATGTCTGCCCGGCTGGAGCATCTTCACAGCAGCTCGGACACAGCGAAAGGGCAGAGCTACAGGGCACTGCACTCTGCCGGTCGGACAAACCCCTACCTCGAGGAGCAAGTAAGACCCAGAGACCAACCAACTCACTTACTAATAAATTTGTAACAGCAAAAGCAGAGAACAGAGAAAATGCATTAACAGCTATTCCTAAACTCCATATATGCTGTAACTTTGAAGTACATCAGGATGATTTAAATATTATTAATTAACATAACTTAATATTAAAATATGAATGTACTTACACTCTTTAATGTAAATTTTGAAGATGCCCTATCAGATCAATGAGAATAGAAATATTGCCCCAAATTCAAGACGATTTAGACATAAACAATCTTTTTTGCGGCATAACTAAGCACCAATTCACAAAGGCAGGTTTTAGCTGGGCATTTCTGGAAGTATGGAACAAGTCTCTGTTCAACCTCTGACCCTGCCCACAACAAATGATTTGTGAGTGTATAATGAAATTGTTCTCTGCAGAATGAATTGGTACTTACTTTAAAAGTGACATCAAGGAATCTCATTGATTATGTAGAGCTGAGCTTCAGGAGAGGTAAGGAAACCCCACCTGGGAAAGTAATTCAGTCTACAGCCAGAAGCTCCCAAACAAAATTACAGTTAACCATTGGGAGGCATTGTGAATATTGATTAATTGCAAAGACTAAAACAATCATTGAGTTACAAATTTCAGGGAGATGAAGATGGGACAAAATATTAAATGTAATACACAATGACTGATTCAACAGATAGAATGGTATAGCTCAAAATCATTCCCATTTGACATATATTATTTAGGTTGTTTCTAAGCAGACTTATCTTCCTAAATATTAAGCGACTATCTGTACCTGAGCAATACTAAATTATCATTAAAAGGTAGAGGAGAAAGGCAAGTAGAAACTTGCTGAGATTCAAAGGTAGCTTCGTGGATGTGGGATCCATGCATTCACAGTTCCTGTGCTTGATTGAATACTCTGTGGTCATCATGTTAAATTCTTAATAACTTTTGAACAAGGGACCTACATTTCCATCCAGCACCCATCCAGTGGGCCCTGCAAGTTGTACAGCCAGTCCTGCTGGGATACAAACTAGTGTGGGCCAGGGGCTATTTGAGGAGCAAACAGAAGCACACACGGCCTGCTCAGGAGACTTACTGGTAAGCCGGGAGGTCCTGGGTCCCCTCTGTCACCCTGCAAGAGCAATGACACGTTGCTTGAGAAGAACAGCACTATTCCCTAAAGCACACATGATGTACAAGTAGGAGGACACACAGGATTATTCAGACGGCGCAGTTTGTTCACTTTTTCCATGTTGGAAAGACCAGGGTGGGCTCTGTGGAGGTGACCATCTGCCTCCATTCTTAGGCCCTGGATTCTCCTTCTATGCAACTGAAGCCACACAGACTGACGTGGAACCAAGAGGAGATTCCATCTTTCCATTTGAAATGTTCTAAATTCTCAACCCACCGGTCCCATTTCACCCCAGTCTGTCTCTGGTCTCACTGCGGGGCCTTGCCTCCAGACACTCTGCTCCCCTTTATGACCCTAGAGTAGATGGAGAGGGAATTGGTGTGGAAATTTTCTCCCTCCAGATCTACTGCATTGTGATTCTGCCAGGAGACTACCTACCTTAAATGATAAAAGGGTGCACATTCTCTTGAATACAAGCTCTTTTTCTAATATAAAACATAAAGTCTTACAAAATACACCTAAGTTAACACTTAGCCACTTTTAAGCGTAAGTGGCATTGTCTACATTCCCACTGTTGTGCAGCCTCACCACCTTCCATCTCCAGAACTTTCCCATCCCCTCCAGGAGAAACCCTGCAGCCATTAAACAACAACTCCCCATTTCCCATTTCCCTCCCCTCAGGCCCGGCAGGCACCTGTTCTACTTTCTGTCTCTATGAATCTAATTAGTCTAGGAACCTCATGTAGTGGAATCACATTCATCCTTTTGTGACCAGCTTATTTCACTTAGCATGATGACCTCCGAGTTCATCCATGTTGTAGCATGTATTGAAATTCCCTTCCTTTTTAAGGCTGAATAATATTGTATGTATAGATCACGTTCTGTTTATCCTTCCACCCATCGAATGACACTTGGGCTGCTTCCACCTTCTGACTATTGCGAATAATGCTACTATGAACATGGGTGTACATATATCTGTTTAAGTCCCTGCTTTTATTTCTTTTGGGTATATACCTGGAAGTAGAATTTCTGGATGATAGCATAATTCTACATTTAATTTTCTGAGGACTTGCCATTCCATTTTCCACAGCACCTGTTACCATTTTACATTCCCAGCAGCAATGCACAGGTCCACGGAATTATCAACATTTATTATTTCATGGTTTGTTTTGTTTTAAATAACCATCCGAATGGGGATGAAGTGCATATAAGCTCTTATGATCATTGTTTTTCCAAGGTTATTGACGTGAAGACCACTTTTGTTAGGGGATCTTCTGCTTCCCTTTACGATGAGGACTTCCTTCTGTCCTTTCCCCTCTGTCACTCTTATTCTCTGTGCACAATTACCAAAAAATACTCACCATAAATAATATTGCACAATACACTATAGGTTATAAAGCACTGCAATATAAATTATTATAAAGGACCCTCAGCACTGAGAGGAAGGCAAGAGAGATATTATTTAAATTTTCTCTCACAAGGAAAATGAAGCTCAGAGAGGTTGAGGTGGTTGCATAAAGCTACAGTCTAGGTAAGGGCCAGTTCACTCCTTCCCATACAGCATACTGGTTCCTAGTATGACCCTGCTTTTGATATTGTTCATAATATGCCATTTAATTTATAAACCAAAGCATAGTTCTTGCTGTTTAAGCAAGTATGAACAGGCACAGTAGCTACAAATACTGTGAGCTCACTAAAGGGATCGCCTCGCAGGTGTGCCCACGGAGAGTAGCATGGAACTTAGTGTCTAACAGACACACAATCGAGGACTAGTTTTATCTAACTGTTGTTCTTCCTTAAAAGAAATGGTCATGTCTTGAGAATCTACTGCCTCTCTCCTCTTGACGTGTCCTGTCTACTGATCTTCTGCTTATCCATGGTTACTGATATTAGATAGATGATATGGCTATTCAAGAGTTTATTTCTGAATGTTTGTGTATCATCCTGTGCTAACAGCACCAAATTTGGCAAGGACAGTATAAAGTTTCCATAGTTTTCTAGTTCCATAGTGAGGACTTCTATTATACTGGCTGGCAAGCATTAACATCATACTATTTTAACTACTTAAATATTTTAACCATTGAAATAAATCAGTGCTTCTAACTTCCCATTTGGCAGTGTCTGGAGATAGTGTTTAGGTGTGCGTATGTTGGGAGAGCTCCTGGCATCTGAAGGGTAGAAGCCGGGGACACAGTTCAACGATCTCCAGTACGCAGGTCAGCCCCCACAACAAATGATTATCTGGCCCCAAATGTCAATAGGGCCGAGGTTGAAAACCCTGAAATGAATGCATCTGTTGTAACTCTGCGAGAATAGTTGGGAAGTAGTGGAATTGTACAGTCAGAGCAACTAAAGCCAAGTGCCTTTACACAAGAAATATGGTGCCATCCCAGAGGGTCGGGGTCATGATGAAAGCCCACGTGCTCAGGAACATTCCGGAGGAAATCTCAGTCCATGTGTTTGCTGAGTAGGTTTACCTCTGTGGGAAAAAAGAAAAATTTAACCCACCATGATCCTAACACTTACCTGTATACCTTTAATGGCACCGGAAATGAACACTGAATCTCCTTTTTCTCCGTTTTCCCCAGGAAGGCCCTGAAAACAAAATATTCAATTAGGAGGGAGGAGAAAAGCATATTACTATTTCAGTATTTTCTTTTCTTTATAAAATATTGCTCACCAATAAAATTACCATTATGGACACATTTCTCCAGTAGAGATTTCTTTATGCTTTTCATTATTATTTTCATCCTAAGGTTCTCATGTACATTTTTTCCATATTCAGTTAAGCTCTATTAAGGACTCTCCAAAAACAGAGTGTCTACTAATATAGTATGCATACGTATTATACATACCTAGTAATATTTATATAGGTTTATATAATATACAATTTACTAATTATTCAGCAGGAAAATTGCATTTTCTCTCACAACATAATGCACATATGTTATTTTTACAAGCCAACAGTTGTGCAATTATCAGTTAATAATTTATGCCCTGTATATAGTTTTCTAAAAATTGATTTTATCCATTTCAGTATTTGTATTCAAAATAGAACCTAGGTATCTTTTGTAAGATTAAATTTAGAAACATGACATATTCCTTTTGGAAGGTTTTTATACATAGTGGCAAGTGTATTTAGAATATTTTTAGAAGTGAATGAAATAACTCAATGTATCTTTTTCCCCAAAGTTAACTCAATGTATCCTTTTTCCCCTAACTTTTTCTACTTAAAATCTTAATATATCAGCTTGGTTACTGCCTAAATTCTGCCTCTTATATAGTAAGCTCCTGCGCAGAACAGAAGTACCTGGTTTTAACTCCAATGGCAGATGCTTAGGGGTTTTATGGGAAGTTCCATCAACAATTTCTTTGAGAAATCAGATCAGATTTGCCTATACAGGCAGTCCTTACTTCACACACTTCCTGTATGCGTGCATTTCAGTTCCACAGTGAAGTTAAATAGCACCAGTCCTCCAAACAAAAGGGTTTGAATTTTCAATTACCCCTGTCTATTAACTTACTGCATAAAGTACCACTCCACTGCCCACAGATCAATCACTACAGAAGGAGCAGATGCGAACTACGATCCCGGACTGACCACACGCACGCCTCCTTTCAAAGGCTGTCACTGGCTGGTCACTGCACACTTGTGAGCTGTCTCTGTCTCACTCACACGCACACAGAGCAAAGTGTGTGGTTGTGTTGGCTCCTTATCTCCCAGAGATAGACCCAAAGGACATTTCATAAAAACAGACCACTGAAATAAGGAATTGGCCATCAGAGATGAAAATTAAGTAACACCTGAAGAATAATCATGCTGGAGGCAATATGCAGACAGCACATAAATGGGGTCACAGAAGAAATAACCGATCATGGGGATGTTGACACTCCAGTCACTTGAGCCAGAGAAATTAGTGAAGACTGACTTAACCAACATAAAAAGGGAAATGGTTGTGACAGAAAGAATGCAGATGTGCCAGAAAAAGTGACACAGGCAAAAAAAGGTCATGTTAAAGGAGTTCTTAGAGAGAGTTCACAAGAGAAGCTGCCCTGAACTTAGAAAAGAGTACATAACTTACCAAAGCACAGAAAATATATTCACTTCATTCCATAAGTTACACAAGTTCATTGCAAGAGCAGTAATGTTTTCTCAAGTGCTGGATATTGTCTATTGCTTCTGGACATCCATTCCCAGCCTCTCCCATTTATCTTATTGCATTACAGGGACGAGAAAGCTAAAATCTCCATTTTGAAGACCCCTTTGCGGCTGGATGTGGGCTGGTTCCCCCTGGGAGATGTACTTATGAGATCTGAGAGGCAGAAGTGAGGAGGACCGCCCCTTCCTGGCACTGTCGCTGCCCAGCAGGATGGGAAACACTTGAGTGTCTGCTTGCAGACGTCTCACCGTGGGGGTGAGAGGCAGGAGCAGCTGCTTCATGCCTGGGTCTCCGCCAAGTGTGAACCCTTGAAATCACCATCTCATGGTGGGTCCTGAGTTCCAGTCCTCCAACCATTCTGATAAGTGCCAAGTGCCCTATATTCAGTTCCTTCCTGTTTGAAACACTGAGAGGGATGTATGTCCACAGTGAACCCTGAGTGATAACACAGTGTAACTTTTGCTAACTGGCCTTCCGGCTCCCTTCCCCCGCTACCCATTCTCTGTACAGCAGCCAAGAGCGTCTCAGTGCAGCATCAGTCAGATCACATTGCTCCCTTCCTTAAAGCCATCCCATGCCTTCCCACGGCACAGCAAAGGAAAGCCAGCTTCCTCCCAGTCTACAAGGCCCCAGGCGTTCTGGGTCCTGCCCACCTCCCTACCCTCAGCCTTCAGCCACCCCACTCGTTCTCCATGCTCCTGGCACGCTTGTATGAACTCTGTGTATTGTGCACATCACACATGTCCCCCTGTAGAGCCTTTTCCCTTAAGATTCCCATTAGGATGAGCTGTGGGGGGCTTACTGGGGGGCCTCCTGGGCCAGGAGCTCCTCTTTCTCCTGGAAAACCCGGATCACCTCTTGAGCCATTGTAGCCATTCATGCCAGGTCTGCCTCTGGAGCCAGGAGGTCCTGGGTGCCCCTACACGAAACGAAATGACAGGTGAAGCATTTTTGCACAAGTACTGTTAACACAAAGCTTCTGCCAGATGGCTGCCCAAATTAGGGGACTTCCAGGTTGTTTATAATTTTGTGAAACTTTCTTTCCTACCCACAGTACTATGTAGTGTAGTAAAAATGAATAAGTAAATTTTAATATAGCCCAATTTAAATTAATTTAGTTTGTAGTATTCTCGGAGACTTGGGAGGCCTTCTTCCTTGAAATCCTAACAAAGGGAAGATTTTATAATTCTAATGAATTGAAAAGCCCCCAAAATACCTCTCCCTTCTTTCATTTGGTTTCCATAATAGAAATGGGTGCTTTAAGCCCATTTCTACTGTTAGGACTCACCAGCAAATAAAAGCTTTCATTATGAGGATACATTTACTTCCAGAACATGGAAGTTGGCATGACAAGTGTGTCTACCTCATCTTCTGGAATGTTTTTCTCTAAAATGTTTGAAACCTTGCTCTTCAACTAAAGTGTTTTGGTCTCAGAGTTATTACACAAAATTAAAATGCAAGCCCCCTCCCATGCACTAAGATGAGAAAATAAAAGATGTGTTGTCTTTCTCCCTTCTTTAAAAAATCTGGGGGAAATTTAGGGATACTTACAGGTATCCCATCCAAACCTGGAAATCCAGGAACACCAGTAGGACCCTACAGTTTCAAAAAATATAAAATACAAAAGTTACTAAATACATTATTAAATTAACAAATTGATTAACTTGAAAACATGAATAACTCGTGTATTTGTAAACATTAAAAAAAAAACCCGTTAGCAGCCACTGTCACCTCTTTTTATATTAATGAGCTTAAATGCCAACATTTAAGAATGAAGCTTTTGTACTTTTCTTTTTGTGTTTAGGAAGCCAATTCAGCAGTATCAATTCAAAGAAAATGTTTAACACCCTATAAGGTAAAAAATGCAAATTCTCAGAATCTATCTACCTTAGAGATATAAACTCTTAGCTATAAATACTATTAATTCACAGGATTGTTTTTGCACACTTGTGCTATACAAAATAGGGATAGGGTCTCAAATTTGCATCTACAGGGAATAAACTATATACTTTTATTCATAATATGGCACATATGCAATATCTTCAAAGGAAAAGGTTCATCTACATAAGCTGTTATGAAATGATCTCTCAGCTGTGTGGTTGAGTGAAACAGAAAGATTCAACATGATGCATGTAATGATTTGCATTTTTAAAAAGCTATGAAGGAATGAATACATGAGCACACTCCTGTATTTAAGCACATAGAAAAGGTCCCGAAAGGCATGCTTCTCCTGAAAGGGGCTAGGGAATGAGGGCTGATGATGGAAAGGGAGTTTAGACTTAATTGGTTGTAAGGTGCAGGTAGGTACTACTTGTGGTTATAACACAAACTGGCACAGTCCCTGTGGTGTGTCCCCCAGCAGGTGATCACAAAAACAAACAAGGAAACAAAAGCTGGCACAGTAGTGCTGGAGGCTGGTGCATACGAATCTCTCACTGAAAAAGCAGCTTACCTTGTCACCCTTGTCCCCCGCTGCTCCAGGTGGGCCACTGGCACCTCTCATCCCTTTCTCTCCTGGAATTCCAATGGGGCCTGGCAGCCCCAGGGGTCCAATGGGACCCTGTGGCCCTGGTGGTCCCGGCTGACCCTAAGAGGGAACATTTAAAAGGCACAGCAGGTGGAGGGTGATTCCCAGTGTCTCCCAACTCAGACATATGGTCACTCGGGTTTGCAGAAGACTGGAAAATTGGAGTTTGAGCAAATTCGGGTAACAGAAGCATAACTGGTCCATTAATTATAAAAATAAGAGACAGCAACATGGCCTCTTTCAATGAATTTAAGCTGTAGGATACATATGAATTACCGCATGCATATACACACACATATATAAACTGGTTATTATAGTCCTCTTACTATTTCCATTCTGTCAATGACATTTATAAATCTTGAGCTATTTAACGAAGCAAGGAACTTAAAAAAAAATCAAGGCTTATTACCATTATGCTAGTGACACAAATTAAGAGTGAGGAAAAACTGCCAATTCTTTCTCTAATACTTAAAATAGCTAATGATTGGCCTTTTAGGGAGAAACATTCATTTTTAGCTGCTTTCATGTTCGTAATTCGAAAGTATACTCTCCAGGACACAGCATATTTATACAACCCAACTTTCTATGAATGAAAAGGTCACCTCCTATTTTAGGAGAAGTTTCATGAGCTCAGTTCTCCCCCTGAACCTACAGTGAGGGCAATTCTGGTACAAAGATGGGTAACTCCCTGTTCGCCTTTTCCTGTTCCCATTGCAGTTCTAAAGTCACGCTCAGTTATTGCCCATTATAAGCAGCTCTTTCTGTTGTGGAGTAAGGAAGACGAGGCCCTGAGCAGCAAGCCCCCTTGGTCCCCACGACACTGCTCCCCTCTCTGTCCCAGGCCCCCATCACTCTCTCCACTCTCCCTGCTTCCCTCCAGGACTGAAATTTTAAATGCCACAGATTCTAATACCCACATTTAATAGATCTGTGCACAGACTTCTTTAACTTAATAATCACATCCAGCTGCCCCCTTGACATCGATACAATTGCACCTCCAACTTACAAAAAAAATCCAAAACAGAAGTCAGGTTTCCCCCAAAATCTGATGTTCCATCTACCTTCCCTATCTCCCATTTAATCCAGCCAGAATCCTGGGAGTCATCCTTGATGGTCTTCCTGCCATACCTACATTTAATCCATGATCAATTCCCAGCATTTCACTTCCAAAATAGATTCGAAGCTGACCCACCTCACTGTCTTCATTGCTGCTACCCTGCTGCAGGCCAGCATCAGCGAGGCTACTGCTCTCCGCCCCTAAATTGCTCTCCAGCTTCCTCCCACCCTCCCCCAAGCCTCTTCCAGCAGAGCAACCCAAGTGACATCAGTACATAACCAAAGCATGGCACTGACCTACTTTTTAAAATCCTTGTTTTCCCTCTGCGCGCAGAATAAACCTTCTGCTCCTTACCTTCCAGGCCTCCCTGGGGCCCCAGAGCCCCTTGCACCATGTGTTGTGTCTGCCCCACACTTGCTACTCTCCAGCCACGCAGCTCTCCCGGTCCTAGGGTTGTAGGACTGTGGCACAGGCTTTCCCTCTGGGCTGCTCTTTCTCTTGATCTTCACCTGACCTGCATCTCCCCTAGAGCACCACCTCCTTAAGGGCCTCCCCTGATCCCTGCCCCAGTGAAGTAGGTTCTGCAGCCCACTCCCACCCCTGTTAGTCTCACTCAGGACATCCCACCTATTTCACCTTAGCACCTTAACATTTCATATTTTTAAATTATTTGCTCATCAGTTTATTGTTTGCCTCTCCAATTAGATATTAGCACTAAGAGGGCAGAGATACCTGCTTCCCAGTTACATTTCCATCTACCATCTACCACAGCCTTCAGCATAGAAAATTCCTTTTGAATGAGTAAGGGACGGATGGACTGGCTGTGGCTATTCTCACAGGCTTGGTGGTCCAGCCTGCCCACCCATCTGCTTCAGACATACTCTACCTGGGCTCTTATGGTTAAGAAAGTGGTTTTTGAATTTTAAAAAAAGCAGTTCTACAAAGGTAATCTTTATGACATGTAAAATTGATTTAATATATTCAAACATATTTACTTTTTATAAAATAATCAATGTATGGGAGCAATGAGCCCACTTGAATGACCTTAAAATCTATAATCAGGGTCTCTCAATGATGCTTTTAGCCCCAGCATTCAATCTCTGTTTATAATTTGATATGGGCAGAGAGTATCTTAGAATTGTATGTTTTTTTAAGTAACTCACTTTGCAATCTTAAGATAATACCTTTACCTTCGGCAAAGAGAAGCTTTATAATGTGAAGTTTATAACAAGGCTTTCACTGACGCAAGGAGATCTTGTTGGAGTAGGTAGCCAGCCAGGTACAGGGATGGAGGGTGGGGACTTAACCGGCTGCTGTTTACCTTCAGCTGGCTGCTTACATTCTACACATTCCATGTAAGCTGTCTGAGTGATGTGGGGAATGAGAATGTAGATAACAGACCGTCCAGACCAGCCGGCTCCAACATGAAGGAGAATTTGACCCAAACTTCACCCAAAATACATCATACGCTCTCTAACACAGTAAAAATCACACTTCTCCAAGCCATGACCATTCTGGTGAGAATTAAATATAACCCAAAAGCCCCCTCCCAGAGTGACGGTGGAGCAAGCGAAAGGGGCAAGCTCGGAAAAATCTGCCCCAATGAGACTTGATTGAACAGATGATGGCACCTTCGTACAGTGGAACAGCACACAGCCTGCCTTAGTCTGGGTGTCCCAGAAGCAAAGTGTAGGCCAAGCATCAATGCAAGTGGTTTGACAGTCAGAGGAGGTGGGGTAAGGAGGCAGGCATGTGCCCTCGAGAAGGGTGTGCGATCAAGCCAGTTACCAGGAGTAACTGAAGCTTGACCCAGAGAGGGCTTCTAGGGAGTTGAGGTGGAATTCAGGCATCAGTGTCACACCCCAGGGGAGGGAGCTAGGGGTTCACCTCCTTGGTGGAGGGCCACTCAGTGGTGGTGGGTGGGAGTGCCTGCTGCCGTGTGGGCTTCCGGGGCTTCGAAAAAGCCCTCAAATAGATGTGGATACTGGCCTCTGGAGACCCCCAGAGCACAAGCGCTGAAGTAGTAGGCTTGCAGCCCATGCATAGGACCTGGACATTAAAAAGAACAAAGAGATCTCTCTGAGCTGGCACAGCGCATCCTCATAATGTTCATGAGGAAGAAATAGTGACTGGATACCCCAGCTCTGCAGTCAGCCCCCTGTGTTTGAAACCCAGGCTCACACTTATCAGCTGTGTGACCTTGGGCATATTTCTTAACCTCTCTGCTCCTCAGCTTCTTATCTGTCAGTGGCTAGTGCACATAAAAAGAATAGTGTATTTAAAGCATTTAGCATAGTGCCTAGCACAATAAGGGTAGCTGTGGTTGTTATACATTATTATTATCATAAATAGTTCATGTTAAATGGTAAAAAAAAAAAAAAAAACAAGCTATATGCCATGGAGTCCTACTTGTAAGGAAACACCCACTTTCTCTTAATATATGTTTATAAAGGAGTGTTTCTGGAAGGATATGTAAGAAAGGGCATGTTGTCATGTCTCAGGACTGAACATGGAAACCAAGGTCACATTACGCTGTTTTGTGGCCATTTTCCCATCAGCAAATGTGACTTTTATAACAAAGTGAATCATCATTTCTCTTTTACCATTAAGTCTTTGACTCAACAAAAATTATTAACAACATACATCATCTGCCTAAATTTCACAAATCAAAATCATGCTCTGTACTTTCCCTTCTCTTCAATCCTTTTTTGTCATCATGATTACTATTTATTTAGTAGCCATAAAAATACTAAAAGCTCAGAATTTTCAAGGAAGCTGAAGTGTATAAATATGCATTACAGAAAAGACATTAAAATATAAAATAAAATTATGTGGGCACAAAACATTTGGAGGCATTTTGAGGGCCTATCAATTTACTCTAGATATTGCACAAATTCTAAACAACGATCTAAAAGTAATAAATAACGACTTCAGCGGACTTTTTTTCCTTCTTTAATTAATATTACCAAGTAAGCTCACATTTTTCCTAAATATAAGGCTGTAGAAAAATAAAATTAAATTTGGGAATTATCTTGTCTTACATACAATTTATACAAAAAAATCCTAGATTATCTTTTATGAATTTTGTACTTAACAAAAAATATATTGCTTAGAAACAATAAAATGCACATTTGAACACGAAAGGGTAACTGAGAAAGAGACAGCCCATTAAGTGGCTAGAAATTTCTAATGTATTTCATTTTAGACACACAACATCAGTGAGCTAATGGAACTCTGGAGATAAAAAATAAAGGAGTGGAAATGTTTAACACAGAGATAAGAATGCTAAAACTCCATTCGGTATGGAAATGGGTCCTGATTTGAGAAAATGCCATCTAAAACATTTTGAAAATGAAATAAAACAAGGAATGGTTATTTGCACTATTCACTTCATTCGCCTCCCCTCCCTCATCCCGAGCCCCGGATCTGTCAAACTGACTTCCTTGCGGTTTCTGAACAAGTCATCTCTCCGGCTGTCAGGGAAGGACTCCCCAGCTCCGGCGCTCCCCACCAGCCCTTTAGAAGCAGGTGTCTCTCCAAGTGGCTGCTACACACACTTCTCAGCTGCTACAGTGATCATTGCCTCATCCCCGGACTCCACCCCCACCCCCACGAGCCCCTGGAGGGCAGAGCCCAGGCGCCCAAAGTCAGGGAGGTAAGAAAGACAGAGACGATAAATACTTAATAAATAATACGGTCAGACCCTCACCCATTCCCACCGCCAGGGAAGGCGTGTGTAAACAAGGAAAGGAGGTTGCTTTGTCTTGGCGCTGAACTGCCATTTCCAGAACATTGGTTGACAGTGATTAGTCAAACTTGCGATGATTGCATACCCAGGTGAGCAGAGTACAACCCACACCTGAGCAGCGGCCCCGAACCCAGCAATGTTGGTGTCTTTTGGTTGTTGCGGTATAACACAGGTGCAGCTCTGCCTTCATTTCAACCTTATTAAAGGGCAACCTGATTTGCAACCTTATTTGCAGGTGGAAGAGCCAACATTAAAACACTGAATATCTGCTTTTTAATGGCCACTGGGGAAGACACTGTGGTGCATTTTACATTTAGCGCAATTTTTTCATATTAATAGGTATTTTATCATAGGATAAATTTTTTAAAGAAATACACTAGGGCATATATAACAGCAGTAAACCTGGCAGAATGCTTTCTCAAATTTCCCAAATACCAGTCTTCGAAAAAGTCATTGTTAGTTCACCCAATCTGAGTAACTAATTTATCTACAGTAACATAGAGAATAATACAATTCTTGATAAAATTATTTCACATAAAAGAAGGGATCAGTAAAGAGAAACTATGTTTACAAGTGAGCATTTGAGCTTATTACTATAGGGCTATCGAAGAATTAACTTCAGGGTGAACAGACATAAATAACAAGCCTGTAAAAGACATTTCTGTAACTAGAGAATCATTAATTAATCTAGGAATTTTGCATCTTTAAAAAAAATAAAGGAATTTAATTCCTAACCATGCACCTTTCATTCTAGCCCCTGACACGACACCATACAGTCTTCTTGTGGAATCTCTGCTCCCATAAAGCAGAAAGTCATCCTTTACCTATTTTTTCATTGCCACTGGAAGAAGCGGAGGCTCAGAGACACAAATGACCTGAGGCTACTCGGCCCTCACCTGGGGAAGCAAAGCTTCGAACCCAGTTCCTCTACATAAAAGTTGCTGCTTCCCGTTTTACCCTAGTCCTTATCAATCTCACCCTCATACAGAACCCCATGTCCACCCAAAAACAATTAACGCCTAAACAGACACAGCCCCTATTTTTCATTATTGCTTTCACGCATGCCTATTTAAAATCTGCTTGGGGTGATGACTTCTAGTCAGCTTTTGAAACCAGGAATTCTTTTTCTTACCACCCAAGTACCTTGGCCACTGCCTTGCACATACATTGTAAACAAATCCTCATGGTATGCTGAATCAATTAAGACTTTTGTAATTAAAATAAACAATGCAGCAGTCCGCCAACACCCTTCCAGCTTTTTTAATGCTTGGTTGTACTTCAACGGTTAACCACTAGGTGACACTACAACATCGTTCAAACCCTTGAACAGGCCTGTGTGTTGCGTAAATCCTATAGCTTCTGCCTCCAGGGTCCTCCCTTATTACAGAGGGAAAAACTGTTGGAAATCAGAAAGGGTTATAAAAATAAGTAACAAGGTGTTACTCGAAAGGTAGACAGTCCAAGGACACTGGCCGAGTATTTTCTTGTGCTTTAAGTTCACAGTCCTTGCTAAGGAGGGGAATAAACTGGTCACTTTGGTCGGGAGTAACGCCGACTCAGGATTTTCAGCTGTGTTCTCAACAGGCAGCAGGTGCAGCGGAGGGAACCCGCCCTGAGAACCAGTAGACAGAGCTGCGCTGCTGGACAAGAAGGTCCGCCTTGACCCAGGTCATTGAAGAACCAGGCTTTCCCATTTTCAAAACCGGTGTACTGTCAGACAAACGCCGCACAACTACCTGGGGACTGAACCAGCCAGGGTTCGAGCCCCTGGCGGGCTGCCTGAGGAGGAGACTCAGCCGACTCCCCCTCCTTCCTCCCTCCCTGCCCTGGCCCTCTCCAGCTTCTCTCGCACCTGGGTCTTCTGTGCCGATTCCCTTTCAAAGTCGGGGGTCCCCTCTGTAGCTCCACAGAGCTGTGCTGGCCTCTGCTCATGTCTCATCTTCTCTTGGGGAGCCTTGTCCATTTGCACGGGGTCAGTCACACCCAACACTGAAGAGTCCTACCACTTCTCTCCCTAGTGAACCCCACTAGGGCATATCTCCCATATATCCCACTCTGCAAGCTCTTAAGATTCAAACAGGACTTGTGGACTCATGATCTTCCCCATGCCCCTCTGCTGGGCTGCACACCACTGCTCAGCTGCTCATCCCTCACCCGGGGGTCCTGTGCACCTCTGACCACCTACCTCCACCGTCCTATGCGGAGTCGCCACCCCGTTCTATCAGTTCTGCCTCCCAAGTGTTCCCTACACCCCTCCGCCGCCCCACCCGCACACTGCCCCCTGCTAAGGCACCATGACCTCCCACCCGGGCAACTACGGCAGCCTCCTAAGAGGGCTTCCCTAATACTGCCCTCCCCTTGGTACTCTCAAACAGCAGCCAGAAGGATCCTCTTAGAACATAAAGTTAAGGCTCTTAAGAGGAGGTGCTTTCCTGGATTATCCAGGTGGATGCTAAATGCCATTACATGTGTCCTTGAAAGGGACCCTGAGGAACATTTGACAACAAACACCCTGAGGAGAAGGTGGCGTGAGATGGAGGCAGACGGCAGAGATGTGGCCACAAGCCAAGGAAAGCCAGCAGCTACCAGCAGCTGCAAGAGGCAGGGAACTGGTTCTCTCCTTTGCCTCTGGAGGGGGTGTGGTGGACTTCTGGCTTCTAGAACTTGCGAGAAAATTAATTCCTGTTGTTTTAAGCCACCGAGTATATGGTGATTTGTTACAGCAGCCCTGGGCACCAACACGGCATGCTTCCTGCACTCTGTAGCTGGGTGACCTCGGATTCCACCAGGCCTCCCTCCACCCTGCACCCCACCCCACACACAGGCTCCTGTGCAAAACCAAGTTAGGGCACCAAATTATCCACCAGGGAGAGAGCAAGGATCTGCATCTGTCCTTTTCCCTGATGCACACTGAGCACCTAGAATAATGCCTGGCACTACTCAGGCACCCAGAAATAATGGCTGGAAGGTGCATTGCTGTCTCTCCAGGGGACTCCAAGCAGCGGAGACTTTGTTCTCTATCACCGAGGCCACGTGGCCTCATCTGATGCCTGGCACATGGAAAATACTCATTCCTCTTTGCTGAGTGAATGAATACTTACTTGCTGAAGGGATTGCAGACTGTAAGACAGAAGAGTGAAAACATTACCACCTCAAAGACATAACTGTTTCCCTATGGATTAATTGGTGACTTATTGAAAATGGTATTTGAAAGAAGAAATATACTTTTCTTTCCTAAAACCTTTGTAAATTTTAACTATTTCAGTTAGATGGCACCCTTACTCCAGAGAGGTGTGCTTAGTGTCACAAATATGGTTCCCATTTTCCTATATGGAATACATCCTACTTCGGGATGCACCTGTATTTCTAGCTCTGATTTTTCACCAACAAAGCTGCCTCCACATTGATAATGACCTTGATCCGCTCGAGGTCAGCATAGTCCCACATCTGCTGAGCTCTGCGTCCTTCTGGCTTCAGTTCACACTGGGTCGCAGAGCTCAGCAGTCGGCGTTGCTATGGAATTGAACTGGCTCTGCTGTAAATCGCTGGCAATTTAATGAGGTGACTGACCAGTGCCGAAACGCCAAAAGCTATCTTCAGACCCGACTGCAGCTAGGAGTCCCAGGTAAGGTTTTATACCCATGGCCTGTTTAGAAAATAATGTGTTCTACACAGAGCAGCAAATGTAAGTTTGCTTTCTTGCCTTCTTTCTCAAGCACAAACGCTAGATTTAAAAAGAGAGATTTGTCAGCACACAGAAAGCATTTTAGTTAGAGTTATTCTTGCATCCAGATATTAGCTCCTATTGATACTTCCACCACTATGATTATTAATAGGACATAAAGTATAAAATGATAGTTGTGCATCCTCTCTCTGCCTCTAAGCCTCCCACACCCTGTTCAGAAACACTGCCTCAAATGCCTACCTAAGAAGCACGACACCTGAAGATTGATTCTTTTAACTTCTGCAAGTTTTTCATTCTTCAAAAATCCTGGCAGGGGGAACACTTCAACAAGCTAAGCCAACGTTGTAAACTGGCAGCTGGTGGGCTGAATCTACCAGGAAATGTTTGTCATTTGTTGTTTTAAAAGTCTGAAACCTGATGCCTTACATGAAAAATACACTGTCCAACCCCCCACTGTCCCCAAGGCCAAGGTCTCATCCCCTCTCTCAGGTCACCTGCTGCCCCTGATGGCACCTGAGGCTGTTACGTCAGGCAGGGCTCACGGGTCAGAATTCTCCAACAGAGACAGGAGCTAGGGAGTCAATTCTTGGCTGAGAAATACAAAGCACGAAAAAGAAAACAGAAGCAAAAAACGAAGGGGCTGGTGACAGACCAAATTCACCAACTTCTCGGTCATAAGTGGAATGTTCCTCCACAAACATATAACATAATTGATTTATATGAACTTTTCGACATTAAAATAATTGCTCTGAACCAGTGATCAGTCTACAGTTACTGAGTATGCCAAAATGCAGCTGTGTGAGTGATAGAGCTCTAGAACTTTGTGTGCTAATAATTTAATGATATGAAAAATGCTAAGTAACATGTCCCAAGTAAATTCCACTTTATCATGGAATGTAAGGCTCTTAGGAGTGGTAAGGGACAAGGGAATGAGATTGCAAGAAAAATACTTGTACATTTTCTAGTGAATTAAGATTCCTAATGGAAAGACTGATTTGCTATGTGTGATTTTTACATAGTTTTCAAAGCAAAAATAATAATAGTCACAAGAGAGGTCTTGAGTTTTAAAGCCATTTGACTTCCTTGTATAAAAACACCAAATTATAAAGTTCTGTTAATTTAACAGCTGCCAGATTCCCTTGCATGGAAAACAATATGGATATATTTTATTCTGGAAAAAAATGATAGAAGCTATCTTTATTTGCATACTAGTTATAAGGCAGAACTTCTAAGAAATCCCATCTTAATCTATAAAGACACATAACTCCCTGTAGAGAGAGAGAACCATCAAAAACATGAAGAGTCCTCCCTTGAAACTGATAAAGAATAACTTAAAATCCTGCCTGATGCCATTTCATTCACATCCTTAAAGAGGAACTATAATGAGGTTTGGGGAAATGTTAGGGCATAGTCACAAAATAGTGTGGGAACCAATGAAACAGCAGTCATACGTGAAAAGCCATGCCCCATATCACAGAACCAAAGGCGTGAGGGCTGGGACGGACAGGACCAACCCTCCAGTACAAACCCTTATTTCTGAACCCACAGGGGTAAGCTCGAATCTCCTACCCTCAGACCAGAGCTCTTTCCAGGATGCTACTGAATCCCTAGGAGATCCAAGCTCAGCAGCCATCATGTGTTTCTGCTGCTCAAAGTACTTATTTCCAGCCCTGCCTGAAATTCACAAGGGAATTTGAATAGGTGAGATTACTCATGTACTCACAGGTTTAAAATGCTGTGTGGGGTGGAGGGGAGACTGGGAGGAGAGATTCCCTGCTAATTCTGTCCCCTGCTTCTCTTGGGTATGGCAGGTGTCCCCACATGCATGCTGCATGCTGACCTGGCCACCAGCTCAGACTCCCAAACCCTGTCCAGGCTGGAGTATTGACTTATGTGTATTAACATCACATCGACTATGATCATCTTAAAGTACAGGAAATTGACCAGTTCTCAAGAAACAAAACTAGGCAGCTTGTATTTCTAGAGCATCCATTGTGAGCCAGGAGCCGGCATAAACATTTTACATGTGTCTGAACGACCACCTTGAAGAAGCATGTGCTCACAATCTAATCAAGAGGGTCAGGCACATCCGCACTCAGGCCCAAACAGTGCTACAGGCCAGGGCGTGAAAAGCACAGGGAAATGGAAGCCAGTCCCCACTGGGGAGCATGAGCACCGGCCGGGAGGGGCAGGGGGCACTGTGATGGTGGCATCTCCGCTGCGTTCCTTAGGGAGGGCAGGAAAGATGAGTCAGGGGCAGAGGGAAGGCATTCCAGGGAAGGGGAGGGAGTGGGAATACTCTGATCACAGTCAGGGAGAGTGAGCAGCTTAAGCCCTGCAGGTGGGCGGGGTCAAGGAGAAGAGACAGTGATTACTGAGGGGCAAACAAGTGTAAGCTGGCGTGGGCCTCCAGGGTGCACGGATGAGGCTGAAATGCATCCTATCAGCCCTGAAGGAGCTCACCTTGGTTCCCTGCCTCAGATCCATCCCAGCTCCACTGCAAAGTCTAGTTTCAGTCCCCAGTCAAAACCCTCACCTCAGTCACTCCACTTATCAGGCCCACGCAGCTCCCCCTAGCCACCCAGCAATTGCTCCAGACACAGCAGTTTTGATTTGGGACAGAGGCAAATTACTCATTCGGGCATTAACTCCTACAAAAGAAATGACTTCCTTCTTAGGAATGCCTGACTACGGTGCTAATGGGCTGTGCCTCCTCAGACAGATCCTCAGCTCTCTGGAATCTGATACGTTCCTATGTTTACAGTCCACCTTGAGCAGCCACTGCAGTTCAAGAGATGGTGTGCGAGCCGGCTGCTGCTGAGGACCGGGGACGGCCTGCCTTCCAAATCCCAGCTATGCACCTGCCACACTCCCAGATTCCCAGCTGGAAAACGTCACCAGCGACTTGCTGCCCCTTCCACGGGACCCATCCTTCTGAGGAAGGGCAGAGGTTGAGCGGTGTTCTCGCACAGCTGTCCCTGACCACCCAGAGACAGGGACCCAGACAGCAGAGTGCAGCCGTCCCTGTGTGGCCCCAGGACCTACAGCCCTGAAGACTGTGCTGCGGGTGCAATGGGGTGCCCTGTCCTCCGCAATTGCTCACAGTTGTTGAACAGCCCCAGGAGACAGAGAAAGAACAGATGGTGTGAACACAAGGAGACCAAAGCTCCAGTGGATACAGGTGCTGCCCAAGTTCACAAAGTTACGGCTACAGCCTCATGTTTGAACCTTCGTGTCATCACCTCCTCGTGGTCAACAGGTAAATGCTGGGATGGAAGCCGGACACCGGGTGTGGTTCCTGCCTCCTCCACATCCTAGCAAGTTATTGAAACTCTTGGAAATTCAGGCTCCTTGCACAGACAGCTGGAAACAATGGCATGTTGGCCTCACAGAGCTGTTGCAGGATTAGAGACTGAGAAGCCTTGGCACTCTTGGCATCAGGGATGGTCCGCGTTTGGTGGGGGACTGTCCTGAGCACTGTGGGATGCTGAGCAGCCATCCTGGCCTGTGACCCACGGGACACCAGTAGCCCACTCCTCACCCAGTTGTGTCAACCAAGAACTGCCTCTACATATGGCCCAATGCCCTCTCAGGCTTATTCCCCCAGAGGACCACGCCAAGCTGGCTTTATCAAAGCAGCTGTTCCTTTGTGTTCTGTTGAGACGCTGTTCCCTTCCTGCCACAAAGCTGATCAATCCTTTTCTTGGTTCTCAAGCTCAAAGGGTCTTAAAAATTTTGAGGCACTCATGTCTTCTCTTTTTCATTTATACAATCTTGGTATGTTTATATAAGTAACCTCACACAAAAGCCAAGTGTTTTATTTTTTCCCTGAATAATGTGTACGTACACATGGGAAAAGCTAAAGCACTGTTAAGATAGCTAGTTTTTAGCGTCCTTGCTTTTTAAGAATTTTACTGGGATGTAATTGACATATAACATTATAGTAATTTCAGGTGTACAGCATAGTGACTGGATCTATGCATATTTGGAAAATCACCATCACTGTAAGTCTGGTTAACACTCATCACCACACATAGTTGCCCTTTTTTTTTTCTTGTGATAAGCACTTATAAGATCTACTCTCCTAGCATCTTTCAAACACAGAGCACAGCATTACTAACTGTAGTCACCATGCTGTGCATTCCCCCTAAGGATTTATTTATTTTATAGTTGGAAGCTTGGACTTTTGTTTATAAATTGTATGATGAAAGAGGCTTGAGAAAGCTCAAGATAAATTCTGATCACCAAAATTATTGAAATATTGAAGAAACAAAGCAGTTAAGCAAAAGGAAATTTGCCATAACTTAAGCTCAATAAGGCAGCTGCTTACAGGAAAAAGAACTTGACAAAGGAAGCCCTTATGTAATACACACCTATGATGTGAAGAAAAAGTAGAGCTGTGGGGGAAATATTTGGTCCCTTCTCCCAGGAAGGTGACTCTTCCGGCCCTTACAGACTGCTCTTCCCTGAACTATTCTTTCTGAGCATCATTCACAGTCAGTGGGAATGATCTGGACACATTTAAACAGAATCATTGTTCTGACTCAAAAATTGTCCAAAGTTTCTAAAACATACTCCTTGCTTATAAAATTGTGGCAGTATTTTAAATCAAAAGAATTTTTGATCTAATATTCCAGAACAAAGGAGTCCGTGGGCTGCCAACTGCTGCTGTTAGAATATAAGGGAGAGGGGCACAAATGTCCAAGAGACCCAATCTACAGCAACCAAGAGATGCACCGCAGGAGAGAGAATCTAGGTCGTCATCAAAAGCACCGTGCTGGGTGGACTTGAGCAAGACATGAAACCACTCTGAGCTTTGGTCTTGGGCACTGCAAAGTTGGTACAAGAAGACAAGGAGGGTTTTTGTGAAGCGTCAGTGGGCTAAAGCATTTCTGAGCACACAGAACAGAGACTGGCACATAAGAAGCATTCAATAAATGCAGAAATTGCTCTGGTTAAAGAACACTTTTCACAAGATTTCAGTAGGTGTTGTCCAAAAAAAAGAGACTCACAGTCAAATGTCTGGAAACACTATTTTAAACAAAGTCAACAGGCTTAAAAAAAAACTTCCGGCAGTGCTTCTCAGAGTCTTTAAAATGCTGATACCCTGTGTGAACCATTTGACACCAGGACGCTTTGGCATAAGGCAATTCCTAAGACTAGCATGGGTAAAACAATGAGTGAATCTTTATCTTCCCAGTCTTCTAAGCCTGATACATAGTCTCAGATAATTGGGACTGCTTATCAGAATGCACAGAACTTTGAGTGTAAAAGATGTTCAACACTGCTGACTACCGGAACACACTAAGAATCTGGGACATAATGTTGAGTATTCACAATGGCACAAAATACATTATGGTGTCTGTGCTGCATTTTTTACAATTTTTATTGTGGCAAGAATACTTAATGAGATCTACCCCCTCGCAACCAATTTTTAAGTGAACTATATGCTTATACATTGTACAGGTAGAATGTTACGGCAGATCTCTACAGCTTAGTCATCTTGCATAACTGAAACTTTATATCCTTTGATGAGGAGATTAGATTTCCCCCTCCAACTATCCATGTTGATTTTTACTTCACTTACCTGAGACCCTTTTTCAGGAAAGCACTGGCAGAATGAGCAAGCTCTTCCTCCACAAGGACCAGTCAACTTCTTTCCACTCTGGAAAGTGAAGCCTCTGATTTAGTACACGGGAATTCATCATCGCCAGCTGATTCATGACATATGCACCATAGCAAAAGCGCTCTTGATCTGCCTGACTCACAACAATCCCACAGCACACATTTACCTTTGAATCTGTGAAAGGAAAAGACTGATACTGACATATAAAAAGGCAGAAAACCTTACACTGTGGCTTGATAATAAAGAGGGTGGGTGATTATGTGAGCGAGAATAAAAGTTTATGTGAGCTAGGATAAACATTTTTTTTTAAAAGCCCCCTTCTAAAGCTACTTTGCTTTTAGCCAGAATCTTCTACAATTTCTCTCTCCTGGCAAGACTTCATTTACTAAGTTGTGAACAATCCTACAAGTGTAAACTACATAGCTGGGAAAATCGTAAGTGCACAGTGGTGTCTACACTACAAGTCTGGCCGCTTTTCAGAAACCTCTTGGTTTACCTCCATGCTCACTGAGTCTGTCCTGGGTCAATGCTCTAGTCACACCCTTGGGCTTTCCATTAAAATTGTTCTTCTTACAATTTGCTTATATGCCAATACACAAATGTGTCTTTGAACCGGAAATTTCCTGATCTTGAATAATTTGGGCCCTTTCCCCAATTTCAACCAACTTTTCTTCAACACTCTCTTAAGAGAGTAATTCCATGCTCATGTACTTTCTTAACTTCAAGGCTTCCTCCAAACACACAACACACCCAGGTGCCCTTTGGAAAGAATCCACCCCTTGTTCTCCAAACCCTCATTATCTATTTCCAGAGCCATCAGTCACTTCAACACAAAAGTATAATCCCAGAGTAGCTGCTTCCATAAGGAGGTGCCTTAATAACAGCCACCAGGACGCACCTGCAAATGGAAACACCCAAGCTTTCATTCACAGCCTGGGGCCGCAGGCTGGAAGCGGTGGCAAAAGCAGCTCAAGGGGCCTGGAGGTGAGAGTGGGGATAGAAATGCCAGAAAGGCATCACGGACAGACTGTCTCGATCATGATGGGCCTGGTGCAGTTCTCACCACAGCATTCATGTATTAACTGCACATTTCCATAATGGCTCTTTGTAAACTCAAAGCCATAGGCTTAAACCTTTAGATCAAAGTACAATGGGGAAATATAAAATGGTTGAACTAATATTTATAGGTTTGAGGGAGGATATATATACATACATATATACTTATGTACATAAGTATGTGTGTGACTACACATGAACATATATGTATATATATGAATATGCACACGTGTGTATGAATATGTATGTGTATATGAATATATGAATATGAACATGTATTTTTCTTTTCATTTACACAATTCAGACCTCTTCTTTTCTGGAGTAATATGCTGAGACACAATCCAAAAGAAAATATCTTTAGATTAAGCATTAATTTGAAAAGACATCATTATAAGTAAAACTCGTATTAGTCCTTCAAAGTATATAAGAACTTGAAACTTGTCAAGAATTAAGTTAAAAAATGTATCTGAAGTTTCAGAAATACATGCCTCTAGAGTTTTGAGTAACATTGTTATCTATGAATGCAGAAACATTAAGTTCAAAACCCTGATAAGGTTAAAAACATTAAAAGCTCAGGGCCAGGTTGGCCAGCATGAAGCACTTAGAGTAAGTAGTCTGAACACTTAGGTTCATTTAAGGTCGGGATTCATTACTATGTATTCAGAGAAATCAAAACAACTACAGAAAAAAGGTCAGTTGATTAGATGGCTTGATAACAAAGGCAAGTTTGTTATTTTAGTGTGTGTGTGTGTGTGTGTGTGTGTGTGTTTGCTTAATTATGCTAAGCATCACTGAAATGTTTGTAACAAAATTACATTTCAGGAAATAATCAGTTTAAAATACATCAGCAGATTCTAATAAAGAAACAGGAATAGTCACATAAGCTTTGTCTGGTACTAATAAAAGAAAAAAGCAAGAGATGATTTCAATTTCCACAAAGTTCTTCCACATTAAACATATCCCAATAAACATCGTTTTAAAAGAGCAAATCATTTATAGAGGAAGAAACTGCACCTCAAAAACAGATGATATAAACCCATTTAAAAAAGATAAAGAAAATGTCACAGACAAGTCAATATTCAAAGTATAAACCATAATGCTGGGAATACACTGACATTCTCAAAAACCAATGTTATTTTTCTTCAAGGAAAAATATACACATATACACAGACATACACTTTTCTGGTGCTTTTGGTCTTGTTTTATTTTTACCCAAATGGTATATTTCTTTGTACCTTGCTGTTTTTACCAAATTCAATGTCTTTAAAATAATTCTGAATTAATATATATGGTTAGCCATCTGCTGAAGTGCTATAACTTGTTTAATCAGCCCTTATTGAGAGACATTTAGTGATTTCTCTTCCACCCTGAAGCGCATCTTCCTGTGCATTTTTCTTTATGCACAAGTCAGTATAAATATGTATGAGGGCCCAAAAAGGGAAATTCCTGCATTAACAGGCATATGCATTCAAAATCCTAATGGGTAATGCCATTGCCTTCCATAGATATTGCATCAATTTGTATCTACCTTTAAATCCCAGCTACAGTAAAGCCACTTGCTGTGAGACCTCTAAGACTCTGCATACCACAAGCTCGTAGGAAGGTCTACGCTAGGACAATCAGGACAATCTTTGGTTCAGGAATTATATTCACTCATATGGAACATAAGTGAAATATAGGACTGCAGACGTTTATAATAGAAAATGAAGGAAATAATACAAAGTAAATTTTGAAAAATCAGGTAAGAGAAATAGAAAAAAAATCCACACACTGGTATTTCAGAATGTTTCTATTCCTTATTTCAGGTGATGCGCTCAAATGTGTGTGAACTAAGTTGGACAAGTCTCATCATTTTTACTTCACTCAGGAGACAACCAAGCCTTGTGCAGGAAAAGGGACGAGTCACTGGCAGGGCGAGAACCAAGGGCCTCTTGATGTTTTCTCTCTCTGGTAGGAAAAGGAGAATGGAAGACGACTTTCTGTTTTGATTTGCTTTGAAAACACTTATGATAACATGAATCACAGAAACTGGACTGGGTGCATCCACGCTGGAGAGGATGAGCAGGTGGATATGCTAGAGTGATTCAAACCAGTCCAGCTGTCTCACAACCAGTCTTAGTTACAGGCAGCCCAGAGTGTGATTTCCCAGAAATGTCCGAAGTTGGGTTTAATAACTTCTATTCTTTAGTGAGCAAGCAGAAGAAAGAGATCTTATTACAAAATGTTCTAGGTTTATCTTTCTCTGGAGTTAAAATGCTCACATTTAATCTTACACTTCTTGATTTAATCTTGAAATGACCAAGCTGTTTCCTGTCCCCTCTGAAAAAAATTTTAAGAAACAGTTATTTTGTAAAATAAAGAAATCTCCAGTACTTAGGTGATATGGTAAGCAGTCTTGACTGTAAAATATAAATGAAACTTTTGAGTTCACCTAGGCCAATGCTTCATTTTACAGATGAAAACTGAGCCCCAGAAGTGACCTGTTTACAAGTCTAACAAAAAAAATGCATGTAATCAGAGATAATTAATGTACTCACCACATATGCATGGTGTGCAGAAAAGAGAATAAGCATAAGTGACCTACAAAAAAAAAAAACCAAAAATACAGATTAATGTTTTCATTATTATGCAAAATAAACTAAAAAGAAAAAGAACAAAGGAATTAATTCCAGACAGCTTCTTTGTATTTCCAACAGGCTGCTGTCACCAGCTGATTGTCATCACTGACAAGATAAATGGTGCCCTCTCTCTGTCTTCATTCTCTCTCCTCTTTGTAATCAGTCAATAAGTATTCACACCCCTCCATGGGGTCCCCATTGTGCTGGGTACCCTGGGGACACTGAAGGTGAGTCCTGGATGGATAAACAAGGGAAGAGAGGGGACTCTTGGAATGAAAACTGGAGGAGAGAGCGAAGGAGGCAGCTCCGTTCGGTGCAAAGATCCAGAATTCCAAAGACCATGGTATCCTGGATGCCATTAAGTGGAACTGACTGGAAGGAGGGAGTGGGCAAGAAAACTGTACTGGTTTGGGGAGTGGTTTGGAAGGAAACTTATATGAAATAGGGAAGACTTAGGTAGGTCAGGATCTTACAAGTGAGGCAGAAATCCAAGTGGGGTAACATGATTATTATAAACAGATTTTAACAGAGAAAAAATGCAACCAAAAAAGACCACCACTATGGACTTAATATCTGTGTTCCCCCAAAGACCGATATGCTGAAATCCTAACCCCCAGCATGACTGTTTTAGGAGGTGGAGCCTTTGGGAGCTTATTAAGTCAAGAGGGTGGAGCCCTCGTGCAAGGGATTAGTGCCCTTATAAAGGGACCCCACAGAAGTCCCTCATTCTCTTCCACAATTCAGGGATACATCAAGCAGTGGGCACTCTGCACCCCAGAAGGGGGTCCTCACCAGACCGACCAAACTGATACCCTGATCTTGGGCTCGCAGACTCCAGAACTGTGAGAACAGAATTCCTGTTGTTGATAAGCACCCCCTCTGCGGGGTCTGTCACAGCAGCCCGGTCTCAGACAACCACTCACATAAGTGAGACAACCACTCACCACCTTGGGCTTATGTTAGTCAAGGGTCTTCCATAACCATGACCTCCTTTGCTCCTTAACACAGCTTTGAGGGAGCTGGGGCTTCAGGCCACATCATCCCCATGGACGGGACGAGAACCCAGGCTCTTGTTTCTCTGCCAGTCTTGTCCTTTGTTCTACGTAGAGTTTTCTCCTCTCAAAACCTCACACCCTACGTGAGCCTTCTTTCTCCACCCTCTGCTCCTTTCTCTGGTGCTGAAATGCTGACGAACATTGTGGAAACCTACAGCCATGCATGCCTTCACGCGATGCCCCAACTAGGAGATGGGTGACTAGGGTGGGTGTAGCCACACTGACTGGCCCCACACTGGAGCCTCCCTTCTCCAGATCCTATTGAAATCCATGACGATTCTAATCAAGGCCAAGCTGGCATTTCATTGATGCAACTAAGTAAATTAAAAGACTACAAAGGTGAGCAAGGTGTTTGTTAAACACTAGGTAAAAACTGTTTCACCTCAAGGTAAAGGATTTACAACTACTATTTGTTACTTGGGTCCTTATCAATCGGACATTGTTAAACAAGGGCATATAAATAAGGATAAGCTATCTTAGGGCAGTTTGGGCCTCCTTAGTCTCATCAAAACTTCAGTCAGGGTTATTTTCTCCCCATTTTACACATAGGCAAACTGAATCAGAAACATTGGATAATGTCCTCAAAATGCTGCCGGCAGAGCTGCACAGAATGGCCGGCTCACATCAGCTCTGTTCCTTAACCCTGCCCTCTGCCTGCTCCTCCTGCTGTTGTAAATATTTAAAAATAAGACAATTCTTTTTTTCCTGTAAAGAACCATTCAAAATTAAGATTACTTTGCTCCTGGTCTCCTTGCACGGCCCATGGAGTCTCTGCTGCCGCATCTCTCTGACCTCGGCTGCCATTACTGTGTCTCCTTCTCAGACCGTCACCCTCCTGCCGCCCTCTCTTACTTCTAAGGACCCTTGTGATTATTCAGGGCCCACCCAGATAGTCCAGGATGATCTCGCCAAAGTCAGCTGATTGGCAACCTCAATTCCCCCTTGCCACGTAACAGAACATATTCACAGGTTTTGGACATGGACATCTTTAGGGGTAGTTGGCCTGTCTACCATACTTGTGAAGGGTGCTGTCCTAAGTCTCCTCGTCATAGGGACCCCGCTGCCCTGGACATGCAGGAAGCTTTTTGTTCTTCGAACCTAGTGAGTAGGACAGTGAGAATCTGCAGCCTCTAGATGAGCATCTTCCCACTGGGTGATGATGTGGGTGCAAATTGGGGAGAATAGAGAGGATTGGGCTTTAGTAATAAAATAATCACAAAATGGCAGGCATAATCTATAAAGGCTGCAACCATGTGACTTTTGGACACATGAAGCATTCAGACAATTTACACCATAGAACCAACATTTAGGAGGAATTACAAAGTAAAATCAAGTGATGGGCCTGAGGACACTCACCATGGACCTGTGGCCAAGGGCTTCATGCACTGGAAAGAGCACCTCATTAGCGCCATGCACACCACTACTTCACAGATAAGTCTTGATACTTAAAAAAAATTCTGTCAGTTTTCTCTTCTCTCCCAGAAGACTCTTGCTTGTCTACATCTGGGGTTTTAAAGTCTGTGTATGTTAAACATAAATACATCTCTTAAAACACAGTATGCAGTACAGCACTGAAAATAACTACTTTCATTATTCATAATTAGTAATGGAAGTATTTTCTAAAGGGAGACTTCAACAGTATTTTGACATAATCTTTCCTTAGTGATGGTTAAACTGAATGAATATTATTTTTCTTTTTGGAAATAAAAGTAATCTCTAATTCTTTATGTGTTACAAATATATTTTTGAGAAATAGAACAATATATATTTATAATGCTTGTATAAAAATTATTGCTTCATTTTGTGAAGTGGCAAAATGATTTTAATTTATTTTAATCTTTTCCCTTGGAAACTCTAAGAAAAAATTCAAACAAGTGTTTTTTAGGTTTGAAACTAGGAAAGGAAACCTCTAATGTAGAACTATACATTTTGCACACATAAGCAAATACATATAAAAATATTTTTATGTAAAATGGTATAATTGCTATGGAAAACATTTGGACAAAAATTAAACAGAGAGTTACCAGCAATTTCACTCTTAGGCATATACCCAAGAAAACTGACAATATATATTCACTCATAAACTGGTACATGAGTATTCATAGCAGCATTATTCATAACAGCCAAAATGTGGGAACAACCTTAATGTCCTACAGTCATACAACAGATTCAGCCATGAAAAGGAATGAAGTATTAATACATGCTGCATCATAGACAAACCTTGAAGACATCATGTTAAGTGAAAGAAGTCACAAACTGTGTAATTCCATGTATATGAAATGTCCAAATTAGGTAAATCCAGAGACAGAAAATAGATTAGTAATTATTTGGGCAGAGAGAAGGAAACTAGGAATGCTGAATATTATAAGCTATATTTATGGGAGACTACTTTTCCCAAAAAGTGCTACAACAACATTCCATAATATAGGTTCAAAATCAGGTAGAAACAGAATTTTCTCCTATCCCTACATGCGTCATTCAGAACACATTTTTAGTTTCATTCTCAAGGCAAGTCTTGATAAAACAAATTACTGTTTTGGAAGGAATACACAAATTGGTTTCAATCATTCAAAATGTATTAAATATTTTGAACAAACAGGGAAAAAAGTGAAACATAAAGAAAACCAGAGTTATTTGGATTTAACCAAAAAATAAGATAAATGATGCAATTCATCTCCATACATATTGTGACAAAGGGTGCACAAAAGAATTTCATTAAAACAGAGTATTGCTGTATCATCTTTCAGAGGAAGAATGCCTGATCATGGTCCTAACACCACGGAGTTCCAATACATTTTAATTGAATGGCTGGCTGGCTGGCTGGCTGGCTGGATGGATGGATGGATGGATGGATGGATGGACAGGTGGGTCAATCTGCAGAAAACCTAGAAACCTAACTAGTAGTCTCCTGTAGTCAGTGGACTTCCCGGTATGAAAAGATATTGACCAGCAGTGAAAGGACACATCTATACTGGGAATAGTCAATGCACCCTCATCACCATGGGCTTAGAAAACCTTATGACAAAACGATTTTGTCCTTTTTTATTGAAAGATTTATCTCCAATGCCATAACAGTGCCTGGAATATTTTAAGTGCTTAATATATATTTGTTGGATGAATTTATTTATAGAAGACACTGTTGGACCTTTAGCATGTGCGTCAAATATATTGAACAGGGATGTAAGATAAGGCTAACTTTGAATGCACATGAGGGTGGGGCGGGGGGAGGAAGGATGAGGGAGCTGGAGAGAGGGATCCTAAGAGCCTGAGGGCACCGAGGAGAAACTGACATGCACTGATGATGGGTAGGACCCTGTGCTGGGAGGGATGCCTGCATCAACTCATCTCAGCATGATTCAGTAAGGAACATATCATTTCCATTGCAAAGGAAAAACAAACTGGATTTGTTTGTGCAAAGTCATTTGTGCAAAGTCATGGAACTAATAAATGGCAGAACACAGGTTTTTTCACTCCAATCTGTGTCCCTTCTCCCAAGTGATGCCCCAGCAGGGCAGCCTTCAGACTTGTCTGCTCTCAGACTCCCATAAGAATTTGAAAAACCTATGCGCAGTCTCTCTTCTTCTTTTTTTAAGTTAACATCAAAACACTTTCATAGCCTCTTTGCACAGTCGCAGAGTATGATTTGGAGCATTGTAAATGGCGACCTAGATAATACAACTTTAGATGTAGAGGGGCTAAGAACCAAAACGTCACAGCGATCTGATTTTCACTGCCATCGGTTTAAAATATACGCACACGAGTTCTTCAACAAGTTAGGAATTTCACATTATTTTTCTTCTTGAATTCATATTTCCATTCCATTCCTCCACATATATCCTAGTGCAATATAATTTTATGCTTTAAATTCTTATATTGATTGCCATACTTCCCTACAATAAAAGTATGTCCATAAATTGAATATTTTTTTTATTTCCTATGATCATAAATCTCTAAATCTTAAAAAAAATTACTCCTGGATTGGCTTATCATTATGATGATTAGTAGCATATATATAATCCATCAAAAACATACATAAATGTAAATCTTGATAAAAATTATTACACATGATGAAATTGTATTGGAAATGTGGTTGGCAATGAATGAATTCGGCTTCTTTTTTTTCTCAATTAGTTTATTCAACCCTAGATTAATAATAGTTCTTACTGGAATGAAACAACTTCAGCAACAATTCTACTTCTATTTTAATTTTTAAAGCTGTCAATTCTAATTAATCTTACTCACAAAAATAAGAAATTATGGATGGAAGTAATCTGTTACATAAATGTCACTCAATTCTTTGAACATCTCCCAAATTGTATGCCGAAAGCGATACAGAATTTATCATAAAGAACCATTTTGTGTAATCTACCATCTGTTTAGTCTCCCTTCAGATGTGATGAAAGCAAAATGTTGGAAAGCATGTGGCCTAGGAGACCTGTAGCCCAGTGGGGAGGACGCTTTTTCTGTTCTCAACACCTGGATTTTCACTGCCCATCCTTTGCTCCCACAAACTGTTCTTACCCTCTGGGGCAAAGCAGAGTGGTAACATTTGGGATCAAGGCAGGCAAGGGGATGGGATGGGAGGATGCCTTTCTTTTGAAAAGTAGAAATATGTGTCCATTGGAGTCTATCATTAATACCAAAAAAGTAATTAATTCATTTAAAAAGCCTGAACAACCCAAATACTATGCCACTAATATATATATACCAATAACAGCTTTGGGATATTGCCTACTTAAGAAACTTTTGCAAAGTTCTGGACCTTTCAAAGGACATGCTTTATTTTGCCAACTGTCGCTCTCAAGGAGGGAGTGTCCTCTATAGACTGCTGCATCAGAGCCCCCTGGGGCTCATTCCCCAGGGCCACCCCATGCCTGATGCCGTCTTACAGTCAATTCCCTTTACTTGAGCAAACTGACCTCTGCAGCCAAGTCTGACAGAAAGTGCCTCTCCCACCCGCCCATCACAGCCAACCCTGAAGCTGCGACACCCCAACAGGGAGCTCATGGGGAGCCCCCACCCAAAAGGTAACCTGAAATAAGCATTCTGGACCCTTGACACCCACCTTACTCCCTCACCCAACTACGGCCCACAGGCTCTTCCCCAGCATGTATTTATTTCAGTAATTTCTATCATATATATTCATCAAATATCATTTTATGCTCTTCCTCCAACTCCTTGGAATTATTTTTTTCTTTACTCCTTTATGAAATTCCTGGACTTCAATTCCCCTGGGACTCCTTTGGAGTCTCTGCACAATGTTTTCCAAATGCTAGGTCTGGCAACCAGATCTGAGATCTTCCAAATCTTTATCCCTACTTTGGGGAATTTTTTTTTTCTGCAACCCAGTCTTGAAAAGAAATACACCCCACTGGGACTCTCATTGACTGGGGTCTGGAGGTGGGGGGGGTGGGCAGTGGCCAAGATTAGAGGACCAGATAAACAGAAGGTTGAGTACCAGAACATTCCAGTCACAAAAAGGTAGCAAAAGAATGATGTCTTTTCTTTTCCCAAGTAACACATTAATAATAATACTAGTCTTCTTTCAGTGAATCAATTTCCTATGAACTCATGATTATATGTTCTTTCCTTTGACCTTTTGACACTGAGCTGTATGCAAACTCTTTCCAAGGAGAAATTTTTTTGCTCATTTGAACATCTATTTGTATATACTTTTACCTTTCCAAGATAAAATGTTTAAAGGCTCAGCTTTTGCAAAGAAATAAGCAAAGGGCCTCAGAGGTTAGAAAAGTGCTCCCAGAAAAAGAATAGAATGCTTTGTCCACCTTCGTGACTGGACAACAACTTTTAAGGCTCACGCTTTCCCTGTTAATAACTTGAACTTTCCCCAACATGCAAGCTGGTTACGCGGCTTATTGGTCTTTTTCAAACCCTTTATCCTTGGGTTGACTCTGTCTGAAGACTTTTAAAGACTTCAGGTTGGTTGGAGCTTTTTAGCAAAAACAGTCAATCTCATCAAATATCCCAAGGTCATGAATCTGTGTGGTCCATGGACAACGAGGCTGGAGCTTGCTGTTCTCTGAGAAGCAACTGGGAAAAACTTGAGAACTCTTCAGTAAATTCTTGAGAATCACTCTGAGTTCTAACTTGACCAGAATGCTGTTGGATTAGGGCCAAGGCCGCCCCCACCTGGCCCTCCCTCTGGGTTCAGCTGAATTGTTTTAAAGTGCTTCAGAGGCCTCAGGTGACCTTGGAGTTGAGTTTGCTAGTCCAGAGCCAACAGGATCACATCTCAGGAGACCGACCGTTCTGCCAGTATAGGCTTTGAGTATCATTTTCTCCTTGAGGTCTTCTCCTCCCAATAGTAACAGAAAATTTGACAACAATCATTATAATGTCGCCCCTTGGGAACCACACGGAGGCAATACATGTTCCAAAAATATACAACTGATGCTCAGAATGGGACGGGCCCCTTCCCTTCAAGTAAGAATGACATTCTTAATTTAGAATGTTCGGTATGTTTTTTTCAAAAACACTGATCCCCCAGGTTTCTCTTGGTCTGTGATTTTTCTCTTTTGAGCATGGCTGGAGTGACTCTATCTGAATTCTCCAGATATTTTAGCCTCAGGGAACGGCCTTTGGGGTGAGCTCTGGCAGTAATACCCCAGGATCCCCCCCTAGCAGGGCTGCCCCAGACTGTGGGGCTGACATTTACTTTCAGTGACTTCACTCCCCCATAGAGCCCAGCTGCCTTCCTCTCCTGACACCCGTGCTCCCTGGTTAGGGATGAAAGCGGGGCTCTGGCGTTAGAAAGACTTGAGTTCAGATCTTAGCCACTGAGCAGCATAACCCTGAGCAAGTTCCTGACTCCTCTGAGCTCTTGATTTCTCAGCTGGCAAAACCATTATCCAAGAGAGCTGCATGAGACTAAATTCATGCCTAGCACAGTGCCTGGCACATGGTAGCAGCTCAGTAAATGTTCATTTCCTTCCTTCCTAATTCATCAGAGACCAAAGAGCTCCCGATGTATTAGAGAAGGGTGAGGAAACTGGGAGGCGGGGCAAACCTGGGCAGAGCTCGGGAGGGGCAGGTCTTGATCTGGGATGGAAATTCAACCTGCAGAGATAAAGGGGCGGATAAGCCATGGCAGTCTGTCTAAAGTAGCATCACGAGGGAGCGATTATTGAGCGGGACAGTCTTCAGCCAGTGGAGAAGATGCGCAGAAGGACAAGCCTAGTCAGAAGCACAGAGCTCACACAGGTGGGCTCTGGGAGGACGTTTGGAAAAGGGGGTCGTTTGGTTCTCCCACCCAGAAGGCTGGCTCTGCTGTCACTGCTGCAGCCGGAGGCTCTCGCCACCCCCACACCCCACTTGCCCTCTTCCTCTTCCTCCTTCCTTCCTCCCTCCTCCTGTTCTGCACCGCGATCACGGCCACCAGCATCCCCACACGAGAAATGCTCACTAGCAGCACTTACAGAGGCTCCCCATTGCCAAGCCCCACGCTACAGGCTTTCGCATGGGTCTGCGGTCTCCACAGAACCCTGGGAGGTAAGTGACAGACGACTTCCTTTTACAAGTATTGTAGGTGAAACATCCAGGATTTGAACTGAAAATCTTTCCTTCTTAACCACCACGTTATGCAGCTTCAAACTCCATGAAAATTCATGGGTGCGTTTCATGGAGAAGAACAACTTCAGCCTTCAATATAGGAGTAGAGGGAAGGCTAATTAAAAATGCAGTGCTAACTAACCTGGCCCTGTGATGAAAGACATTCTGTGAATCCCAGGAAGCTACAGTTCTCACGTAAAGGTCTTCACGTTTGGAATTTCAAGTCTAGAAACTCCTAAAGGACAGTTGAAGATCTTAAAGGCACCATTTCTAACTAGAACATAGGGGAGTCAAATGGAAAAGCATTATTTAAGGCAGCTATGTAGACAAAAACAGAAATGGATGTCGCAAAAGCATCCCAGTGAACTTGAAGGTTAAATAGAAATACGGGGACCAGGGTACAGCTGGTCCCATTGACAGGAGGAGAGCTTTGTCTTGGTGGGGAAGGCGCTCTGTGCTCATGGGAGTTCGGCGCCTTTTCTAAGGAGCGCTTAACCAGCTCCTTTCCTCCCTGCTACGCTCCTGTCTTCTGCCCAGCCTCTGTCTGCTTGCTTCCAGCAGGAATTGTTTCTAGAGACATAGAATCTCCTATTGGGTCTCTCCCTAAAGGACAAGACCCGGAACTAGACCCCTCAAGGAACGTTTCTGCCCCGTGGAACCTAACAAAAGATTCAGGGCATCCCTCAAACTGGGCTTCAGAACTGTATGCCCGTCTGCTACAGACCAGAGAAGAGATTCTGTGTTTCAGTGTGGACTTTACACTTCAGTAAATACCTCCTCAAAGCCAAGGGATGTGCTGTGTATCGTACAAGGCTACCAGGTGGGCAGAGTGGCCTAGACAATTAACAGTTGGAAGTTTCACAAAACCACAAAGAATTCCATTATTAAAGTAAGATTACTTCCCCATTCTAAAACTGAAAATAAGACACTTTTTTTGGCAAATCCAGAAATTAAAGATAGGAAGAGGTCTATATTAAATTTTTAGAACAAAAATATCAAGCATGTAGAAACAAAATAAAATAATATACAGAATCTTGACTACATATGAAAAGTTCTTACAAGATTTATAAATTCAAATACACTAAAAATGCAATAATGTTTAAAAGCTGAAGTAATTTCTGTTAACTAACCTGGCATTAACCAAACATTTTTTCTGGAATCACCTTCATATACCTTTGACTCAACATAAATAAACACCTGTGATTACTATTCATTCAAAAATATCTATTAACCTCCCATTTTGTATCAAATCTCAAGTAGGCACTGTGGATACAAAATAAATTTAATTTACCTGAAGTAATTCAGTATTACTTCTAAGTAGACTGGGAAAGTTTAAAGATGCACATTATAATCACTAAAGTAACCACTAAAAATAATGCAGAGATATAACTAGAAACCAATAAAAAATAAAATGCAATATTTAAAAAATTAATACAAAAGTGTGCTAGAAAGAAGAAAAGGAACAAAAAGCAGATGAGACAGATAAAAAGTAAATGGAGAAAAATGACAGTCCTAAATAAAACATGTCAACTACTTTAAATGAAAATATACTAAAAGCTCCTATTAAAAGGCAAAGATTGTCATACTGGACTTAAAGGAGAAAAAGGAAAAAGCCAACTACATGTTGTCTACAAGATACGTACTTTAAATAAAAAGACACAAATAGATTATAAGTAAAAGGCTGGAAAAATACATACCATACCATCAGTAAGAATAAGAAAAGCATGCTGGCTAAATTAATAGCATATAAAATAGTCATCAAGATAGGAAACAACACTTAATAATGATCCAAAAGTGAATATACCAGAAAGCTCTAAATATTATAAATATTTGGGCTTAATAACAGAACTTCAAAATACATGAAGCAAAAACTGAAAAACTAAAGGGAGAAATAGAAAAAAATTTAAACATAGCTAGAGACTAACTCTGTTATGGGTAATTAATAGAACAAGATAGAAAATAGGGGTCAAGACACAGAATATTGAAGCAAGAGTATCGACCACCTTGTCCTAATTTATGTATGTGCATATATACAAAACACTACACCCAACAACTTCAGAATATATATTCTTTTCAAATGGATATGGGTATGTTCCCTAAGATAGGCCACATGCTGGACCATAAAACAAGAACCGACAGATTTCAAAAGGCTGAAATCTTGCAGAGAATTATATTAGAACTCAACTACAAATCATCTAGGAGGGTTCCAAACACTTGGAACTTAAACAACATGCTCTAAATAACCCGCGGGTCAAAGAAGAAAGTATTTTGAACTGAACGATAATGAAAACAACATATCAAAATGTGCGGGACACAACTTAGTGCAGAGAAAGAAGTTATATCTATAAATGTTTACATTAGAAAAGGAGAAAAGTCTAAAATCATTTATCTAAGCCCCTATCTTAGGAAACTCAGAGACCAAGAGCAAATTAAATTTGAAGTAAAAGGTGGGAAATAATAAATATAGGAGAGGAAATCAATAAGGGAGAAAGTAATCAAGAAATGGAGAAAAATCGATGAAACCCAAAGTTGGTTCTTTGGTTTTTGTGAAAAGGCAAACAAAATTGACAAATGTGGTAAGTTGCCAATGTCAGAAATGACAAAGGGGAGACCAGTGTAGATCTACAGATATTAAAAAGACAATTAGAGAACCTTCTGAACAATTATATGCCAAAAAATTTGACAAGATATGAGAAATGGACACACTTCATGAAAGATGCCAATTATCTAAACTGACACAAGAAGCAATAGAAAATCAGAATAGCCCTATATTCATTAAATTAACTAAATTTGCAATTAAAATCTTCCCCAAGGAAAACGTAAGGGCCAGTTGGCTTCACTAGTGAGTCCTATCAAATATTTAAGGAAGAAATAATACCAATTCTTCACACACTCTTTCAGAAAATAGAAGAAAGAATGCTGGTTAACTCACTTTATGAGGTTAGTATTACTCATAACCAAATAGACAAGCATATTGTTAGAAAATTATAGCCAGTATGCCTCATGATCATAGATACAAATCTCCTTAATAATATTAATAAATAAAATTCATACATATGTAGATTCAAATGACCAAGGACAGCATAAGCTATATTTAAAAAGAGCAATGAAGTTGGAGAACTTACCCTATGTGACATCAAGATTTGCTATAAAGCTATAGTAATAAGACCAGTGCAGTATTGGTGAAAGAAGAGACATGTAGATCAATGGAACAGAGAGATCTAATGTAAATAATAACTGATTTTCTATTACGGTACCAAGGAAATTTAATGAAGAAAGAAAAATATTTTCAACAATTGATGCTGGAATAAGTGGATATCCATAGAGAAAAGAAAATTTAAAATAGATTATTACCTCACACCACACCCCCAAATTAACTCAAAATGGTTCACTGACCTAAATGCAACAATACTATAAAAGAAGAAAACACAGGTGATATCTTTATAACTTTAGCATCAGTGAAAATTTCTCAGGTAACAATAAAAACACAAACCATAAAAGAAAATAGCACTAAACTGGGCTTCATCAAAATAAGAACATTAGTTTTTCAAAAGACACCAATAAGAAAATGAAAAGACAAGTTATGCAATGGGAGAAAATACTCATCATAAATACATCTGGGGACTCTCTTGTCCCCTCCTGGCGTGAGCCAGGAGCCCTGTTCTCTCACTTTATTTATAAATAAAAGCCTGTACCTTGCTCTCCTAAAAAAATAAATAAATAAAAATAAATACATCTGGCAAGGATCTTGTACCCAGAATATATAAATAACTATTATAATTCAACATAAGAGACAATCCATTTTTTAAAATGGAGAATAGGTTTAGGTACTTTACAAGAGAGGTTTTATGAATGGTTAATAAATACATGAAAAGATGTTCAACATCATAGGTTATCAGAGAAAAGAAAAAGCATATTGACCTACCACTGTATAAGCACTGGAATGGCAAAAATTTAAAAGACTGACAATACCAAAAGAATGCACCACAAATACATGGAGGAACTGGAACGCTCATCTGTTGCCAGTGAGAATATAGAATGACACAACTGCCTTGGCTAACTATTTATTTTGTAACTAAACATACATCTGCCCTATGGCTCAGCCATTTCACTCCTAGGTGTTTATTCAAGAGAAAGGGAAGTACATGTCCACACAAAGCCTTGTACAAAAATATTCATAGCAGCCTTATTTGTAATGACCCCAAAATGGAAACAAATCAAATGTCCAACAACAGGTAAATGGATTCTTTTGAAATGATATCCACACAATGGAAAAGTACTCAGCAGTAGGAATAAAGTGCTGACACACACAATATGGATGGATCTCAATATCGTTCTGCTGAGTCAAAGAGGACAGACCAAAAGGGTACCTACTCCATGATTCCATTAACATAAAATTCTGGAAGATGCCAACTAATCTACTACACACAAAAAAATACATTATGCTGTTTCTTTCCTATATAATAAAAGGTCTGAACAAAGATCTTCACAAAGACCATAATCTTTGATCTTTGACCTAGATCTCAAAACACAGGTAGTCACACTAGATAGACCAAAGGGGAGGTTCCTGAAGGCCGAGAGAGCAGCAGTGCAAAAGCATGAGGTAAGGAGGTGTGCACAGTGAACATGTAAGTATGGGTGCCCAGGGGACTTTTATTTTAAAAGCTTATATTGGACCACCCAATTCTGTACTAAGAAGTGTGACACTAGCTGTAAATTAGACAAAGAAGAGGTTCTGGACGTTTTAAAATAAGCAAGTGACAGGATGCAGGTGATGAGCATTACTAACCAAGTATTTCCAGCTCTCTTTCCAGGGATGTGGTAGATTTTGTTTCCCCATCACTTACAAAATTAAATGTGGTCACATGACCACCTTGGCCAACACAGTGTGAGTAGAAATGCTATGTGTCACATCCAGGTGGAAGCTTTTTGAATAGTTTTAGAACAGTTTTTTATTTGACACATTGTTCTCCTCTTCTGAAGTGATCAGAAAAGGACACGTGGAGTGGAAATTCCAGGAGGTTCCTGAGTGGCTATGACAAGCAGAGCCCCCTCCCCTTTCCCACCTCCCCACACCCAGTGAAAAACATGTAGTGTAAATGGAGGAAAAAAATCTTGTTACTATAAGTCTCCGAAATTTGGAGATTGTTTGTAACTGCCCCAAAAGTGATGTGCCCTTTCTGATACAATGGGCGATTTTAAGTGGAATTCTGGCAATATGGTAGTAGATGGATTTCAGAGGAGAGACCTTTCAGGGACTAGCTAAGCTGCTGTGATCCACAGATGAGAAGTACAGACACATGCTGGGGACATGAGCCTGGAAAAGCAGTGAAGAATCCAGAGATGCAACAGCAAGAACTGACATGAGTTGATGATGACTGTGAGATTCTAAAAGAACTTAAGAGTCTATCTTTTTAGAGGCACTGAAAAGAGATGGTGAGGGGTTTCTTAAAAGAAAAGGGATGATTAAGGAGGGAGATAAAGTAAAAAGAAGACTGAAGAAGGAGCTACGGGAATCTCCTCAAAATCAGAGGCACATCCCTATACACTGCAGGCTATAAAAGATCATGAACTTTGGAAGAAAACAGACCTGGGTGTGAATCCTGAGAGACTCTGTCAAATCATTCTCCTTCATTCATCCACTCAGCAATAGCAAAGAACACCAAAAAGGCCCCTGCTCTAAAGGGGCTTACACTCAAATATAGGCAAGCAAACACTATATGTTTAAGCACTATGCAGAGAACAGACATGATATTGTGGCTACAAAAAAGGGGTAAGAACAGTAATAAAAGTCTTGTTAAAGGCAATGACCACTTCATTTTGTTCAAAACCCTTATCTAGCATCAAAGTCAAAAGTAAAGATCTCTGTGACCTTTTACATACAAAAAGAATGCTCCCCACTTTCTTTCTTCTTGGTCACATTTAAGAACCAACTGTGAAAAATCAATTCTCTTGATCCCAAGACTATTTTTTAAAAACTAAGAATTCTGGTTAATTGACACTACCTAGTGGACATACCAGACACTGCTCAAAAGGAGAGTGTATGGATGTGGTGGGGAGGTGAGGAGTGGGTGGTTAAATCTGACTTTTAGACAAGCCACTTCTCAAAGTTTAATGTGTGGATGAGTCACTTGAATGCAGGCTCCAATTCAGTGCATCAGGAGCGGTGCCTGAGATTCTGCATTCCTCACCAGCTCTCTAGGTGAGCCAGCTTCCAAGGTTCTAGGTGCCTTAGCAGTCTGTTGACCTCAAGGGAGCCAGTGGGATGAGCCTGCCCCTTGCCCCTTTACCACTGATCTGAGAAGAGCTCTCTATCTTGTGCACCACATCTCAAGTCCACCTTCATGCAAATGGAGGCTCAGATCCCAATGTGTGATTATTTTGTGAAGACTACGGAGAAATGGCTTCTGATGGATGATTTCATTCAATTCCTACAACTCCAAGGGGTGGCTACCGTGATTCTGACCCATTTCACAGAAGCGCAGACCCCAGCCCAAAGAGGTTAGGTCACACTGTGGAAAGGATTCAAAATCCCAGTCTGTTCCAGAGACCAAGCGCTTAACCACTGCTTCCTTCTTAGAGTATTACATCGCCAGTTTCTTTCCTGCTCTGTTGGGGCATCAGAAGTGACTTGCAGTTGACTCCTGCCTCACATTTCAAAGTTGATGAAGCCAAGTCTGGGATTCTGTGAAAATGACTTGGTTACAGGAAAGGGTAATTAAAACCAAAATTGAGAAATCTTCTGGAATTCAGCAAAAAGGAACATCAAACACTACCTTGAAGTGTTTGTTCTGTTTTTTCCCAAGAAATAATGTCAGTTCATGCAAGATTATCATATGCCTTTTGAAATTCTTGGACACAGTTATCTCAAAAACAGAGCAACTAATATCCTAACAAGGATGGCAGAAGAAAGTTCCCTGTCAACCGAAAGAAGCTACTATGTACAGCACAGCAACATCTATGGCCTGGGCACACTTAAGTCTTAATAAATGTTCTTTTTATTATTCTACTAAGAAGAGACCCTAATTCAATTCAGGTGAGATATGCATGTAAAACAGTGGCTCTCAAACTGGGTGCAAATAGAAACCTTCATGGAGCTTTAAAACACACTGAAAGGTTATCTTACTGCTGGAGAGTCTGGTTGGGGAAGGACTGGCTATCAGTATTTTTAGAGGCTCTTTAGTAGATGCTAATGCACAGTCATAGTTGACAATCACTGGCATAAAAAACAGGAATTCACTCTAGCAAAAAAAAAAAAAAAAAAAGGAAGGGGGTGTCATCAATCATTCACTATCAGGGTTCTGCCTACCTACATAGCCACATGGGTCTAATATACTAATAGACCCCATTCTAATCACAGATAAGTGGTTCTCCACAATCAGTGACCAAACCACATATTTCACACTTGAAGTTTGATGGCCGATTACTGCAGAGGTCAGAACCATTGCTCCAAGCAGGGGTTCTTAAACTGGACATGGAATTCAGGTGGTCTGTGGGCTTGCATGAAAACAAAAATTACATATCTATTTTCACCAACCTTTCCTGGAAGGTCAACATTTCCTTCAACTATGAATATAGGCAATGAACCTCAATACTATTGGCATCTCCTGAGAGTTTGCCCCTACCTGTATTTCCAGGCCACATTTCAGTTCTACAATCATCACTACTTCGAATTCATAGTTAATAGATCTGCTGTTAGATCAGGTGTTTAAGGCCATAATCACGATGCACATCTGTCACTACATCATGACTCTAATACTTACATAATTGTATTCTAGTAAAACTGATTCTGTTTTAATTGTACTGTGTGTATTTAAGGACATTATTCTCAAAAGGGGTCTAAATGCTTCACCAGAGCCCATGTGGTCAGTGACACAAGAAGGGCATGAACCGAGCTCTGAAGACAGTGCCCAAGCCAGATACGACGGGTCGGCATCCAGGGCCGGCCCCTCGGAGGGCGCACTCAGGGGAGAGGCACCCCGGGCAAAGTTGGCTCTTGGTTTCCCCGGCATTTCCGCAGATAAGATTTAGCCTGAAAAGCCCGTTCAGCCCAGCAGAGAATAGGACGGGCTTTCTCTTTCTCCTCAGCTGCCTCCTGCTCTTGGCATTTCGAAGTCCCCAGACTGCCAGGCTGGTAACCGGAGCCTCCAAATGAATCCAAACACACAGCGCCCAGTTCAAGCGCAGGCAGACCAGCCGGGAGCCACACAAGCCTCTCCTCTGGTGACCCCAGGGCCGCGACTCCCGCGCCGCGCCCGCTGTCCCCCTCCTCCCAGGCGGGTGCCCGGGCCCCAGGGCAGCAGCTGCCCAGCCTGGGTCGCGGGGCGCCTTACCTCGCGGGGACGCCGGCAGCGCCGGGAGCCGCCCTGGTCGCACGCCGGCGCGGTGCCCACCTCCCGGCTCCCCTGCGCCGCAGTACACGCGTGACCCAGCTGCCTCTTTAGCGAGTCGGGCGGCAAGTTGGAGGCGGGTTCGGGAGCGGAAAGCGGCGAGTGGCCCGGCGGCGGGAGCGCGGAGCGAGCGGGGCAGCCGGAGTGCCGACGCCCGGCGCGCCGCTGCTTAATCTGGGCACGGCCGCTGGCCACTCCCTCCGCCCTGCTCCGCCGGCGGCCCCTGCGCACCCCCGGCCCCGCCTAGGCCTCGGGGCCGTGGCGGCATCGCCCCCGTGACCCCTCACCCTGCAGGCGCGCTCACCTGCCCCGCAGGCGCGCAGCCTTCTCTCGCCGCCTGGGCACGAGGCCCGGGTCGCAGGGACAGTGCCTGGTGAGCTGGAGGGGAGGGGGCCGAGGGCGGGACCGGAGCCGCTTCTCCCCTCCCTTGCAGCCACCCTCCAGCCTCAGTGGGGAGGGACGAACCGCGCTGCTGAGCCCTACAAAACCCGCCCCGGGCGGGCTGGCCAGGCGAGCTCCACAGCCGGGCTCCCCAGCCCGTGCCACGCAAGGGACGGGTGGCCGGGGAGCCTGCGGGTCCCTGGACGCGCCGGGGCTCCGAGCGGGCGCCCACCATGCGCCCCGGGGCGGCGCTGAGGCCCCCAGCGCTCCTGCTGGTGCTCCTGGCGGCCGTGCCCGCCGCGGGCAAGGTGAGTGCAGAGCGGCGCGACCTCGGGCCCGCGGCCGCCCACCCCTATCCCCGGGGCACGCCTGCCCACCCGCAGGGGCGCCGTCCTGGAGCCGCAGCTGGGGTGCGCGCCGGCTGCGGGCTGCGGGCAGACCGCGTGCGGAGGCCAGCGAGCGCGCATGTCGGGGAACAGGTGGAATGCGCTCAGCTAGAGGTAGAGGCGGGGAGGTTCCTAGGAGACAAGGGTACTGGTGATGGGTGATGGTGATAGATGGTAAATGGTAGGTATCCAGAGGTACATGATGATTATGAAGCTGATAGATTAGATAAAAGAGGGAGGGAATGGCCAGGGATGAATACGTGAGACCTCCCTGTAAGCACACGCGGTGTCACTTTGGGCATCAGAGCCCACAGCGTGGCCTGGAGGAGAGCACAAAGAGCTGGCAGTGGAAACCTGAGTGGGAGTCCCAGCCCTGACATTTCCTAGACGTCACCTCACACTGAACTCTGACCTCTCTGGGGCTCCCTTTCTTTCTTACCGAAACTTGCCCTCCGTGTTCCGTCGGTGTTGCTGGGAAAAGCAAATGCTGTTACTGAAAAGTTAATAGCACCATAGAAATCGAAACTAAACTGGGATAAATTAAATAATCTGTCACTTGAATTTTTATTCGGAATTTGAGAGATCCTGGGGCCATTTAAATCCACTCTGTATTTCCTGTTCTTTGCAATTAAAGATAAATTGGATGTCCACAAAGCTGTATGACTCCTTAAGTTCACTTACTGACTGTAACTTTTGAAAGCAAAGTTTAGCTTTTCAGATACCACCCGTGATTTTTACACTTGAAATATTAATTTGGGTAATAAACACAGCATTCATTGTATTTCCAAGGATGAGCAGAGGTTTTGCAATTTTGTGTTTGAGATTATGGTTGGAAATTAAGAGTCATATAAGTATGTTACATGAAAAGATTTTTAGAACCTATGGCTACATGTAATCTAAGTGTTTTTCTTTTAAATTAGACATTACAGATAAAGCTAAAACCATCTTTGAGCCCCTCTATACCTCTCCTATCTGCCTAAAGGCAATCCACTCTCACTACTTCATGTTTCTTTCCAGACGTTTTCAATGTATTTACATATACATATATGGACCCACAAGCAATATGTGTTTTTATGTTTTTTAACATAACAGATACCTGTCTGTATATACCCTTTTGCAACCTAGTGAACTGTCCATGTCAGTAGTTTAAATAGATCTTCCTTTTTTTCTTTTTGCCCTTTTGCAAAGTTTCCCACAATATGAATATGCCAAAGTTAATTGAATCCTTCCCCTATTGATCTGCATTTAGGTTATTTTGTGTCTTACATTCTAAAGATTTTTCAGTCCTTGCAATCTCTTTGTGTAGCTGGCTTTCACAAAAATGTATTTTACATAGACTAGGAATGCCAGTCCAGGCAGCTGTGTGCTACAGTGACACATCCAAGTCCCTGCAGATTGTCTACCAGCTTTAATCCAGGAACAAATAATCTAACAGGCAAAAAAAAACTAAAGGAAGTGTACCTGGGTAAGAGTTCCAGAGCAAGATTTGCACATCCTTCTAGACTCCAAAAAAGGGGAGAGGTTGGGAAGGGTGGAGAAAAGGGGGATGAATTGCAACGTGTAAAGATCAGCCTGAAAAAGTGATGGCTCTGTGATCATGCAACCTCTAATATACCAATTTTTAATTATATTGTCATATTCCCATATTATTTTTTTACATATAAATATTTTTGTCTTGAGTTTGGTCTAATCTTGGTGACTTTTTGCTGATATTACAATTAATTGATTTGTATTATGTTTATCACTTGAAGCAAGTCTTTGCTAAAATTTATAAAAATCGTCATTTCCATTGCACCTGCTGAATTATACAGGAAATGTCATTACAAACCATGAAATGTGCCTTCATCTTGTGGAGAAAAGGAATTACAAGTTAATAGGTAACTGGTCAAGCCTGTACCCACATGGCTCTCTCTGCAGGGTGACTCTGGAAAGGGGGAAACACTTGACCACTCTGAGCCTCTATTTTCTCACTTGTATGATGAGGGAGTTGAAACCCTTAGTGGGGCCATCAGGTGAGGTAGTGAGTGAGGCCATGGGTAGGGGACAGGCTTCAGGGCCAACCAATACTTGGCATTCTAGAATTCAGGCCCGGCAGTGCCAGGATCTCTGCTTTTTTAGGAGAGAAGCTGGGAGTTTCCATTAGAAATATCTCAAAATCTAGATGTTAGCAAATAAATCAAAACTGTACAAAACATGCTGTGTATTTTATAAAAGGACTAAACAAACACAGGGCCAAATGATGTATGAGTGAGGGCTAAATTTAGCCTTTGGGCCATCACATTTATCATCTTTGTACTGCATTAGTTCGGGACAGTTTGCTCTTAAATTTCTGCAATTTTATTTTAGCAATTTCTCAAAACAGAGATAGTCATGTTTGTTGTTGACCCCACATTCTGAGTTCAGACAGGGTGGAACAGTCCTCCCACACAATTTGTTCTGAAGCAGCCTTAGTGAAATCCCTCTGTTGCTTTGCTGCAGGCATCCAGTTCCTGGCCTGGATGTTTGCACATACAGGATTTTAAAACTGTCCCCTAGCCCAGTTCATCAACTGGAAACTAGGAGGCACTTTTCTGTTGCCTCAAGCAATAGGACTGGCAGTAGAGCCTTCTCTCTGGTATCTGGAGAAGGTGAGGTTTATGGTTTGAGATATGGCTTATCCTTTCTCTTTTTGCCTCAAAATTCCAGACAAAGCAGAAATATGGCAAGCAAATATCTGGAGCCTAATAAAAGCTGCATTTGGGGAACATGCTTTCTCAACTGATTTTGTTTTTAAATTTAAAAGATTAAGTTGAATTAGGAAACATTTCAAACAAGCAAAAAGCAGTGTAACAGGCACAAATTTATCTGTTCACAAGATAAGTATTAATAAGCTCTGACCTGTTTGTTCTCACATCATTCCCTTTAAAAAAAACAATATATAAATACAGAAAGTTATACACACATTCTTTGCCCCTTTCTCCATGCGTGGTTTTGTATTTATATGCAGTGTGCATGTGTGTGTTCGTGTTAATCACCATAAAAAGTAAATATTATCATTTTGTGGTCCTTCAAATGTAATAAATGCTTTCATATTATACATACTGGAGCTTCCCTTTCTCACTCAGTATTCTGTTATTGGAATTTTCCATGTTGATAAATATAGATGTGATGTATTTATATACGTATACATGTGATAGCTGCTGCATAATATCCAATTATATAAAACACAGTTTATTTTTCTATCCCCCTAAACATGGGAAATTTGTTTCCACATTTTCATTTTTGAGTTGGGAGGTATATCTTTGTATAGGTAGCATTGTGACAACTAGATTTGGAACTCCTAGGTGGAATTCACAAGGGTTATGAGAAGAATATTCTAAATTTATTAGAAACTGTCAAACTGACTCCAAAAGAGTACTAACAGTGTGGCAAAGGACCTGTTTCCCTATATCCTCAGCAAAACTTGGCGGGCTTAGGTGTTAACGGATGTGAAATAGGATCTTGTTTTGACTAGTGAGTTTGTGAATCTTTTCATATTTTAATTGATGTTTGTATTTCCCTGTGAGTGAATTACACCAATTCTTTTCCGATTTACCTGTGGTGACCTTTGCCTTTTTGTTGCTAATTAATGAAGAGCTCTTTGTATATTTGAATACTGAGCTTCTGCCATTTAAATGTGTGGCAAATAGTTTATTCCAATCTTCGGTTTATCTTTTTCTTTAGTTATTAGTGCCTTAATGTATAATATTTTTTTCATTATAATCCCAAACTTTCCATCTTTGCCTTGTTAATTTGTCTTTTGCATCTTGTTGAAGAAATCTTCTCCTTCCCTGGGATTATAAAAATGTTCTCCTACATTAAAAAAAAAAGTTTTATAGTTTAGTTCTTTTGCATTGAGGACTATTAATCCTGGTGTTGTTTTCTATTTATAGGATATGATTTTATCTTTTTCCATATACATAACAAATTGTCCCCACATTATTTATTGAATAGTCCATTCTTTCCCTGGCAATTTTTCAGTGTAATATCTGCAAATACATATACGAACCACTTATTCATATATGGGTCTGTTTATTCAAGGCTTTAATTTCTCAGAATGTTTCAGAGTTTTCTGTTTCTTTAATTTCTAAGTATTTTATATTTTTAGTGCTATTGTAAATGGTATATTTTTGTAATTTAATAGTTTAACTATGAAAGATATGACAAAACAGTTGAATTACATATTTGGACTTTGCATAGTTCAAATGCATTTGAAGCTAAAAACGTTTTCCAAAATACTGCTTTAGCTGCATGACATGCATTTTAATAAGCACTATTTTAATATCATTGAGTTCAAAATCATTTCTAATTAATTTGTCCTGTGGGTTATTTAGATGTTTATTTCTTAATCTACAAACATAGGGAGATTTTCAAGTTATCTTTTTTTATGGAATTGTGGTAGAGATGATATTCTAACTTCAACAGTTTCTGTGCATGTCCATTAAGTCATCATTTTAGATCATGTTATTAAAATTGTCATGTATATGCACATGTATTTTCTTACATATTCTACTCAGTGGGTATTTAATCTGAGATTCTATATTTTTTCATCAAATCTTGAAAAACCATAGACATTCCTTTTTTAATATTTCTCCTTTACTGTCTCTACTCCTGGCATTCTTACAATACATGCTGGATCTTCCCATCTTTTCCTCAAGTCCTCCCAGCTTCTTATACCAGACACCTTTCATATGACGCCAGGACCTCTTGGCCTCACCTTGCTCCCTAGCTATGGGCACTTACTTCCTCTTCTGCCAGCTTGGCCATAGATGCTACACAGGCACAGCCTGAAGATTCCTCTGGACTCTATCTCATGGCTTCCTGTTGCACTCTAGAAATATAGGACAGTAACACCTGTGAGACAGATCTTTGCACAGTGGGAGATGAGAGCCATTGGATAAATTCACTGTCCTAGAGTGCAGTTCACACAGACTCTCCGTGAGGCCAACCGTCAGCTGTACTTGAGAGCAAGTTGCATCATGTTGAGCTGTTGTCTCAGTTTCTTCCCTCCATGTCCCATTCTCTGAAATGTCCTTACATCTGTCTTTCAATTTTTAATTCTCTCTTCTGCTATTTATCATCTTCAGTAGATTTTCAGTGTACTGTCATTTTCAATAATGAAAAGAACTCTGGAATATTCAACATGGATTATAACCCTAGATCTTTTAATTTTTATTAAAAATTAAAAACTCCAGCTTTTTAATTTTTATCTCAATTTTCTCATCTTAGGATGGAAGTAAGAGACCCACCTCAGGATTCTGTGGGGATCCAATGATTTATATACGCATATCACATACTTCACATGTCTCTCACATATTTGTCATTCAGTAAATGTTAACTATGGTGATTTTTATTCACCAACTTTTTGCTTCCATGGATGTTTTTTATTTCTAGAAGTCCTTTCTGGAGTCGAGTCTATCTGAGGTTTTTTTGGCAGAATTTTTCTCTTTTTTTAATGCCTTTAATCATTTTACACATACTCATTTTATATTTCCTTTCTGATTGCTTTTCTGTGATTTCCAGGTCTGGGAATCAGTCTTGTTTCTTCTTTCTATTGATTCCCACCTAGAGGGAGACAATGTGAATGAGAATTTTGGGGAGAATCAGCCTCCTTTGCCGTCGCTCAGCATGTACCCCAGCCACGTTACCACATCGCGCACAGACTGGAGCTGTCTGTCCTGGGAGGAAACGAGAACAAAGTAGTTGTGTGGCTTCCAGGGGATTTTTCCCCAGTAGGATGGGCTTACGTAGTAATGGCCCAGGGGAGGAGGGCACCAGATTCTTTCACTTCATGTCCTCAGGGTCACCCTTCCCCGCCCCCCCCCACTGCTTACTTCCCCCAAACACACTAGACTTCTCTTTGGCAAGGTGGAGGTCAAGGCCAGCAGCTGCGGAACCACAGCTTCCTCCCTGTGACCAGACTAATGGTTTCTTCCTTGAGTGTTTCTCTGCTAGGGAGTTTCCTTTCAAGCATAAGCCTTGAGAAAAAAAAAAAAAAGAATTAAATGAAATCGGTCTTTGTATTTGCCTTATAATTGTTGCCATGTTACCCAGAGCACAGTAGTAACTGCCTCAGGTTAACCACAAGAAAGTTTAATTTTGCTAAACATTGCAACTGAGAAAAACCCTCACCGTGTCAAGAGTATGATTCTGACACCGGGGCCGTTTGGTTTGCAAATGCTTTGACCGCACTCCTGCTGTGACCTTCAGTCAAAAACCATCCATCCACCACAGAGCAGAAGATTTTCCAAGATCCGTGAAAGCACATGGTGCTCAGAGAATTTTTGTTGTACGAATTTTATGTCTGACCTCAGCCTAAAATTTTTAATCATAGTAGACGTTCACTGTTGGTTATTTATCTCAACTGTTTTCAGTTTGAGAAAGATGATATCATCTTCTTAACAGACTAGACATGTTCCATATCAACCCTACCGCCATGGCATTGAACGCTTATTTTACTTTTCTCAGTTTTTCTTATAAAAATCTGAAAAGAAAGCCTCTTACTGGAGGTTATACATTATTTCACAAGATATAGGTGGCTGCCTCTTGTCTTCTCAAAGCACCCAGATCAGTCTCTCCATTCCTCCTGGGCTCCCTTGTGTGACTGCCAATTAAGGCCTCTGGCTTCAGAAACATTTTCTAGTCAAGACTGAATTAAATTGTATTGGCTTTGGTAATTTTCCACTTGACATGCTTTCATAAATAGACAAATAAACATCACTGTCTATGTCATCTAATAGAAATGTAATATGAGCCATAACTATGAGCCACATGCATAATTTTAAATTTTCCAGTAGACACATTAAAAAACAAAGGAAACAAGTGAAATTAACCTGAATATATTTTATTGGTCCCAGTACTTCCACAGTTTTATCATTTTGACATGTAATCTATTAAAACCACTAGTAGATACCTTACAATCTTTCCATAATAAGTTTTCAAAATGTGTCTATTTTGCACCTTCAGTCCGTCTCACTTCAGACTAGTCACATTTCAAGAGTCTACAGCCACAGGTGACCACCTTCCTGGACAACAGAGGTCTATGTAAATGGCATCAGCTATGAGAAGAGGATAGTCCATGAAGTCATATCTCTGGATAGAACACATTTTGTTTGATTATTTGCCATAAAAAATAAACATGTAGCAAAATGACAAGTTTTAAAGACAGTAAGTCAGCATAGGTTGTACCTACATATCTGTGTAACTTTTTCTCCAGAAAATTGAGATAGGTGACCTTGATTGGAATGCCCAAAGCTCCACAATACCATGTGTACATATTTAATTAGATTTCCCCAGTCTCAAAATATGAATGTTATGTACACGAAGCACTGAAGAAACATCACAAAAACAGCAAAACACTTGGCAAAAGGAATGGAGAAGAGAAATATATTGAAAACCAACATGCTGCTCCTTGCCTTTCATCTTAAATTGTAAACTAAATTATCCCTGGAGTTCAGCTGGTGAGAGGTTTAGGGTTGCCTTGAACAAATTACTGCCAAAGGATCTCTTATTTTCTCATCTGGAAATGATGGTACCATATCTATTATAAATGAAGTACTCAACACAATGCATGGTACAAAATTAAGTTCCCAGCTTTCATATTCTAGCTACAATTATTTTTTTATTGTTATTAAAAGCAGAAAGGAGACAATAGGGTAGAGACAAAGGCATGTGATAAACTAGACAGTCTAAATCCCTGGTCATTGTGCAGGTGGTGTCTGGAGGAGCAGCAGAGAGAGACAACAGCCTGGTAAACAAAGATGTAACTACAGATCCTGGTGCCTGCTAGGGGACAGTAAGACATGGTGACAGAGAAGGAGAGGGATCACCTTAGCTGCAGGTGGCTGGGTCACCTTTCTCAGGAACGAGCTCACAGGTTAAGGCCTAGCATGGACAAGCCCCTGGGAAGCATTGAGGAATGTGATCCAGGCCAGCACCTCTCAGTGTGGAGAGAGGCAAGATACTCCAATTTTATGTCTCTTGGGTTATCAAAGAATAAAACTAAGAGCAACAGAAGTTTTTTAAAAAGAAAAAGCAGAGTTAGTTTGCTCACCATGAACGGAAGGCATATGCTGAGCGTTTTGCTAGAGGTGGAGTGAGGGATGGGATACAGAGAACTGGGGGCCCCAGAGGGGCAAGTTCCTGGTGGTTGTGCTAATTAAGGATGGATAATTGCTCCCTGGATATGGTGGTATAAGTCTGCAGGACTCTGTGTGGCTGATCATCATATAATTTAATGTTCGCACTTAACAAATCAGTGTTTTAATAATAAAAAAAAAGGAGACCATGCAGTGTATTCACACTACTGCCAAGACTGTTGTCACGTTAGGAACGGATGAGTAATGAGTAACACCGGATGGTCGTAAGCCCGCGGATAAAGTGGAGGGATGCAGAGGTCCTTCTTTCACTCCTGCTGCTGTGTCCCTGTCCTCCTCTCCTCAGCCTCACTGGGACACATCTGAATCTACCAAATGTGAGTGTGAGGCCTGGGGCAGGAACGTGAAGCTGGGCAACAAGGTCCTTGTGCCAACGGACACAGGCCCCCAGCAGACAGGGTCCTGGCCGGGGAACGATCTGCCAGAAGAAGGTGAGGCGCAACTCCCTTAAAGGACGAGCAGCAGCAGCAGCAGCCGCCCCAGTGGGTGGGTTAGGAAAGCAGAATGTCGCTCTGGACAGACCTTTCCAAAGGAGCCTGAATTCTAACCAGCTCCGCAAGGAATACCTGGGCATGTTAGTGTCCGAGAACTGCGCCAGCCCTGACGGGAACTCTGCAGGGTCCTTCAAAATGCAAGCGGATGCCACTGGACTGCTTCAGAAGGGCTGTGATCTGATCCCAACTTAAAAGATATGGATGACAGACACATGGAGAAGGTTGTTCTCTCCTTGGGAGCCTAGCTTATGTCGAGCAGGAAACAAGTATCGCCGATGCTTTGTCTTTGGACTCTGGCGTCTTGGAAGTCAGAAGGAGGGGAGAGGAGGAGAACTGGGCTGGATCAACATAGCAGTTGCTCAGTCTGTCCCTGTTAGCCGAGCCAGTGCAATTAATTTGATAATCATTTACATATACACGGGGGACGGTTAAAAACCCAGTCCATGTTTTAATGCTCTGTACATACGGTAACAAAAATATTTCCAAATATCATGGTGGGTAGTACATAGGTGTGTATATTTATGTACATGTAAATACGCACACACAGATTTAAAGGGTATTTGATATTCTCAGCATTTTGATATTAATTTACTGCAGTGAGATAATGGCTTAAAATCATGTAGTCCTTAGAGCTCTTTAAAATGTAACCATATAAAAATCTTTTTTTTTCTAATAGTGGTTTTGGGGTAAGTTAGGAATATTTTCCATTTTTAATCTTTCGGGTTAGTGTTTGTTAATGAGATTGTCCAAATTTGTCTCTTAGAGAAGTGATTCAAATGTTTAAAAATGAGTTCAAGTGTATTTAGAAACCTTGGGAGATTTGTCATTATGTAGACAAAACAGTCAGGTCACTGGATTTTTCTCCCACCAGGATATTTTGTTGTTACATGAACTTCTCAAGTGGAAAGTTGAGAAATTCGTAATATTTGCCCTTTGAATCAAATGACAATGTATGTCTGGAAAGACCCAAGACAGCAAGGTTAATACTCATTTTCTTTGTTTAACCAAATGATCGGATAATTTTGTGCCATTTATTCATGTGTGATATTGGGAAAGCTGGAGTATTCATATGCTGGCTTTTTAAAATACATTTTATGGTTTATACAGACTTTGGAAAATACCTAAAACTAATAAATAAATAAATAAATAAAAACTATCCACAATCATATTACCTATACATGTTACTATTTTTTTTAATTCTACTTTTTTTTTCACCTAACAATAGATAGGTGGAATTTTTCTGAGTCACTAATCAATTCCAATATCATTTTTAAAGGTCTACATAGTATATCTTTGTAGGTTGGTACCTTAACTCATTTTGGTAATACCTTCAATTGACTATTTTGTTTATTTCCAATTATGCAGAAAAAAATGCTACAATGGAACTCTTTGAAGTTAGACAGTTACTAAAATTATATTTTAAGTAGTTTTGTATGTAGTTATGAAATGTCTGATTTTATGCATTTCTGGGTAAGATGGCAAGGTAATATCCTACCTGAATTCCGGATCAGGATCTGATCTAAAGGTATCATCAAGTTAGTGGAGAAAGTAGAATTCAAATAGGAAGTTCTGGTTATTAGGGCTATTGGGTAGGGCTCTTTTCTATGCAAAATTGGAAAGGAGTGTCAGTTGTTACTTTGTCATTTAAATAACTAAGCAATATTTAAAATAAGATTGATTAAAAATGCTCTGGTTATCAAGAAAGAACGATTCCTGACACTTTTATCCTTTTGCAACCAAAACATCAATGCAGTAACCTTTATTTACTGAAGTATTATTTGTCTCTGCTGTCTAGAAAGGGTTTAACCTATTTTGTGTTGCTTCCCCTGTCCATCTCCTAGACGACGGGTGTCATGTCTTGTCCATCTCTGCGGTTCCAGCTCTTGACATCTCAGTGGGTCATATTGGCCCTCAAGAATGTTCATGGGATTGGACCAACATTTTATTAAACATTAAAACCAAAAAGTCAATATAGAATTAGTGGATCTTGAATCCTTTGACATAAGAATAAAAACAAAACATTTTTCAGATGAAATATTGAGTGCTTTGTTCATTAATTCAGCTAGATGCTGGGAACAAAGGAAGAAAAAACCAACATGATCCCTCCTTCTCTCAAGGAATAGCTACCAGCTGAGCGATTTAGATAAGTAAACAGACATTAATGATGAAGTCGTGCATGCCATAACAGGGCAAATATGGAAAAGCAAAACCTGAGTGGAGTTGAGGAGGAAGAATAAAGATCAGTAAATGTATAGAACAGTGAACACGTAGGCTTTGTATTAAGCATTTGCATAATGGCAATGAAGCCAGTGGCTTGAAAACTTTAGTAAAATGCTTTAAAATGTTGGCATATGTGCAGAAGACAGCACACAGAGTTACTGGCAGTACCTTTACCTATATCCAGCCTCTGCCCCAGCTGGAGCCCTAGTCAGCCTTGAGTAGCAGTGCTCTGAGGTTTAAACAGTCAGGACTGTTCCTGTTTTACCACATCAGGCAAAGGCAGATTCTCCAATCCCTTCCAAATAAGTGATAAAAACTAAAAATTGTACTATATGGGAATCTCATGGGGTAAGGTCCTATTGATTGGAAGCCCAACTATGTGGCCACACAGGTGCCAACGCTCTTTAACTGCTGCAGATGCGTCTGGAGAAGACCAAACAGGTAGATGTATCGAGCACTGCCTCTCCGTGGAACCTTCAGAATTTCTGCTCACTGTGCGCTGCTCCAGCCCCTCAGAGGCAGAGCCCATGTGGCCTCAACGAGCAGCATCCCCAGACTCTCGGAGGGCAGTCCTGCCGGCAGGGACATGGGAAGCCCCCTGCAGTCCGAGAGTGGGGTGCATGGCAACCGAAAGACCCCTCCGGACGGCGGGAGCCTCTGCGCGGGAAGAAAGACACCATTGGGACAGTTTGGGACAAGTCGCTTGAATTCCAAGGCTCTCCATTTTCTCAGTCATAAAATGTGGTAGCTAAAACCCATCCCTCCTGTCTCCAGAAATGATACAATAGAACACACTTTACATTTTCTACAAATGCCAAGTAACACCGAGACAGGAATGAGTTTCAACATCAGAAAAACAATGGTCCAAATATGTTTCTTATACTCACTTAATTGTCTGGTTATTTTGTGACCTCGGATCAACTTCCTGGAATATATTAAGGAGTTTCTCATTTTCAAAAATATTATTCAGTGCATTCTTTGCTGCTGGCATTTTCTAATAACATTATTTGAAAACATCAGCAGAAATGGCATACTCCCTTAGCACTGTCCCCATTAAAAAAATGAACAGTTTATTTACCTTATCATCTCATGTAAATACTGATGCTAAAACCCATCCAATGATTTCATCACTGCTGTAGTGACTTTCCAAATACCTCAACTAAAATACCTGCTAATTATTGAGATAATCCTGGGTAACATTTAATATTAATAATTTATTCCTTTCTCATCTGTCAATTAAAGGCTTTTGGACATATTTTTAAAAGGGAAGCCAGGTAACCAGCTTTGGCACACAGCCTTCGTCAAATTCCATTAATGTGTAATCGACTGCAACAGGGTTGAAAGTGTACATTCATTCATTTGGTGCACACTCACCGAGCATCTGAAGTGCATTACACTGCTAAAGAAACTCTTAGAATATCCTTTAAACAGAGGATGGATCCTTAGGAAGTTTCAAATGAAGCTCTTGAAACTAATTATCAGACTACTGTCCATTTGTGAACATTTGAAATATGTAGATAAATACATTTTTAAGAGCACTGCTAAATACAAGAAACTAGGGGTAGCCAGTGTTAATATTTTGTCACATTTGTATGAAAAGTGGGATCATATGGTATCTGGCATTTTGTATTCTGCTTTTTTGACATTATATTGTGTTTATTTTCTCATCATTAAACATCTTTTTAAAATGAATGTATACCATTCCATCATATGTATATACCACGCTTAGGTGTATTTAGCCTAAATTCCTGATATTATAGGCAAAGCTATGGTGAATTCTTGACCACATATCTTTTTGTTAACAGACCAGTATGGTAGAATTATTAATTAGATCAGCTGGTATAATTTTTTTCTTTTTATTCCACAAGTGCTACTTCTCAAATGATAGACACTTTTAATGCTGATAAGCAAACAGAAAACAAAATCATGCCAAATCGTACCATGTAAATATAACTAGAGTTAACATTTTTATATATATTTTATCTTCTTTTTTAAATATTTAATCCAAAGTATGATTTGGTATACAATGTGAACCAAGGATCTAAATTTTTTTAATTTCTCCAAACTGGTCCATTTTCCCAATGATATTTGTATAATAATCTACCCGTTCTCCCAGTGACTTCTAGTGATTTCAGCTTTGCCTGAAAATGAACCGAAAGTGTATCTTGACTAGAGCCAGGATTTTCTTCGAACGCAGAGCTGATATTGAGACACACAGCCAAAGGCAACAAATAAAATATGGGGTTTTCCAGTTATTTTCTTAGGACCTGGAAGTCAACCTAGCATTAGAAAGATTTAAAGCCAGTCACCTCAATCAGCCCACCATTTCTCAGGGCCCCCTGCTCCTCACCCTCAGCTATAAATCTAGAATAAGGTAAGCACAAAGAGCCCCATTAGCCAACACCATAGGATGTCTCATTGGGTTTCATCCTTCTGAGCATTTGGAAAGAATGGGCCATTTTCAATCAATGTGCCAAAGGGCAGTTTTTTTCTCTCCCAACATTCCATCTACTCCATCTCCTCCAGCTTCTCTCATCCATTTTTACAATCTCCCAGCAGGTGGCATGTAACATTCTGAAGTCTAGAATCTCTTAGGCTTTTTTTCCAGATTTCTCAAAGACCAATATGGCCTAAACCATGCATTCTGAATGAAAACTTAATTGATATCCTTATATCAAGTTAAGCAGTGACTTGATAAGCATTTAGTGTGTTATAATTACCATGGATTATAGAATGGCTGCCTTAAAATCTCAGAAGCAAATATAGTGCCGGAAAAAAAAAGATTGAAATAAAGAAAAGACCTTAATTAAAACCCAAGATTTTGTCAAGAGGGAAGATGGTGGATATTTTGAACTGCCCCTATTGAAACAAAAACACAATCAGACCCCTCTGAACATCACAAGTAAAGTTCAAGAACTTTCTATTTAATCAAGTTAACAGGAATGCAATGTGTTTCACATTTTCTGATGTAAAACCAGAAGCCTGATACCAATTACTCATAACATCCACCCACTAACATACTGTAAATGATTTACTTTGGAATCTATTTCTATAAAGTTCACCTTTAGAAAGTAATAGACAGAAGAGCTTTGCTAAAGCCAGACTTGTTTTTACGTGGGAAGCTTTTGTGCTTTTTCATTTGGATAAATGACTGAATTCGTCTAAATAGAATGGACTCTTGGTTGTTATTATAAGCTTTTCTTGGTCTAGAATGTTCCTGTTTATTCACGCTGAAGGACAGTGCTGTGTGTTTCTGAACTTAGAGTGGTAGTTCCTAACTCTGTAAGCAAATTGAAGGCAATCATGTTCATCAGAACCCCATAGTGAATCAAGACCCCCAAGAGATGATCTCCAACAATATCTCTTGGGGCTCCTGGAGCAAAATAAATGTACATAGCTATGCATTAGCATAAAACTGAGGAATTGTTGATTCCAATCATATTTGCTCCCTGAATTCTGAACCCATCATTTCTCATCATTTTTAATATGAGAACCCTTTTTCTATGTATAACATTTTCACAGACCCAAACTTGTTTGAGAAGATAGTTAGAAAGTCAATCATTATATATTATTCACTCCATCAAGAACGAACTGTGCGGCCCTGGCTAAGTTGTTGAGCCTTGTTTTCCTTCTCTGTAGAATGGGGATAATAATATGAGCCTACAGTTTCACATGCATGATGGTGATGAAATAAAGTGGTATCTGTAAATGCTTAGCACTGTGCCTGGCACTTTGGGAGCTCAGCAAATATGCATGGTGGTGAACGGTGATATTTGGCAGTGTTTGACCAAATCATCTATGGTTTTTACCTACTAGAACCCAGCAGTCAAAAGTCTTTCAGCTTACTTGACAATTTCTTGTATACTGAAAGAGCAGTTGAGCTACTCATTTTTATGAATGAGATTCTGATGATAGCACAAAGCATTTATTTTAATTTTTTATTTCAATTTACGAACAGGAATAAACATAAATTAAATTACAACTGTTCCCAATTGACACTGAATTCCCCGACATGGTATATTTGAAAGATTTGACTTTTGAAAATAATGTGAAGTGATTTCTAACTAGATAGATTATTAGGGGTTTCCAAAGGAAATAGAGTGCTGCTGCTTGCTTTCGTGCTTCGCCACTTTTTTTTTATATAATTTGGTAATATATAGATAAGCATCTTGAATCATTCCACTTCAAATAAGCATTTGGGGCAGAAGAGCCCTGGATAGCAGTGACCAGTGTAAGGACAAGGTGAATCTAGGGAATTTCAGAGAAACTGGCAGCCTAAGAACATCTGAATGTTCCAACCCTAGACAAGGACAAAGTAGTGGGTGGGAGTGAGGGCAACACAAATCAGAGGACTCAGTGGAGGTCAGACTTAAAGTCAAACCAGGTAGAAGGTTGACTCGAACTTGATAGCTATCAAACTTGGCCAGAAGGACCCACACTAAGAGGAGACAGTTTGTCCAAGGTCAATGGGCAGGCAGATGGAAACAAGGTGACACCAGCAAACAGTGTGTGGACATCTGCTCTTTTCCTTCTCTGGATGACAGCATGTTGATTTTACTGTAGGGAACTCTCCTCTTCTCCTAGCCAAAAGCCTGGACACATGGCCTAAGCTGAGCCAGTGAGTGCCCTCTCCCAAGGATCTGACTCATCAGCTGAGTGCAAGGAGCTTATTCATCCTGACAGCAGTACCCTGAAAAACTTTCCATTAGTTTTTGTACCTTGATCCTCACAACAGCCCTGAAGCTGGTCTTCCCAGAGGCCTGTTTATTTAACTTTTCTTCAACTCTGTGTGCTGCCCCATGTCATTCCAACAAATTCCTCTTTTATCATTGAGTTAGCCTAAGTAATTTCTGTTGCCTGCCACCAAAGAGCCCTGGCAAGGATTCAGGAATCTGGACAACAGTCTGGCTTGTAGAACTGGTGGGTCAGCAACCTCCTTCCCTAGCCAAGGAGCCTCTTAGACTAACATCTGAGGAGAGAGGTACTCTCAGCAGCAACAGATTCAGGGCGGTAAGTGCACATGTGTGAACCCTTGCTAGGAAACTAATCTGACAGTTACCCAAAAAGGACTGAGGAATGTGAGAACTGAGTTACTGAGTAATCATTGCTTATCACCAAATTGTAAGGCACTTTCTGTTTTGTGTACATCTAGTATGAGTGCCAGCCCAGGTAAAATCAAGATTGACGAGGTCTCTATATAAAAGAAATGGTAGCTATCGAAATATTATCCCTTCCCAGAAGATGTAACTTGAAATAACTAGTTGACTTGGACGTTCGTCCAGTTGGCTTGCCTGCTTGGTTCCAGCCCTTTGCCTTGCTCACCCACGCCCCTCAAGAAGCTGCACTCTTTGCCTTTTGCACCAAGAAAGATCTGGTCAAAATTTTTGCTGCACTGCTATATTTTGGTATTCATTTCTAACTCTGTTTTCATTAAATAAACATTAAATAAGTTTGTAGTACCTGCCTTTTCTTCTCCACCAGCAATAATTTTTAACTGCTTTAAATAACCTAATTTGAATATGTTTGAAGTTCATACCAAGAACCAAATAGAGCATTTTAAGCATATAAAAAGTTTAACCTTTTTTTTTCATTATGCACGTTTTGGAAAAATTCTCTCTAAACTTGTGTACACATTCTTGACCCTTACTTTGCATAGCTGCTTCATTGGACTTTTGACATTAGGTTGAATTTTGTTTTTTAGAAGTAGACTCAGGCAACCCAACTGTAAAAACTAAAAAGCCTCTCGCTGAGTGCAACGTGTAGTTGATTATTGATTAGAAGAAGGTTGGGTGATTTGAGGCGCTCTACCCCGGGCTCTCAGCAATCACCCTAGGTGGTTAGTGCCTGGTGCTACTAGTCAGAACACAAAGATTAGATTAAATCTCCATGTGGACTAATTAACTTCTGACTTTCTGAATAAAAGAACAATCTTATAAGTTGTCCTTGTTCTTGAATATAAGACAAAGGAGTCATTGCTACTGGAAAAGCAATGGAAAATGAAGGCTTGAGGTCATGCACTCATCTTCAAATATTAAAAGGATATGTATTTCATTCCATTTGTTTTAAGTGTAACAGTTTTCCCCTACTCCCATTACCATGTTACTATTTTAATCTTTCATAAGTATTTGGCCCTTTTGAGACCAGAGGGTAAGGCCCAACTCCATGGGTAATTGTGGTCCCCATAGAAAAAGGTGACTATTCCATCAGCAAACAGGGAAGAAGTAAAGAGAGAACTGAACTTCAGAAGGAAAACCTTAGACCAGTAGCTCTCAAACTTCAGTCTGCATATTAGTCCTTTGTGGAGCTGATTTTAAAATGCAGATTTCCTGACAAAAGCCTCATAGTGTGGCCTGGGAATCTGCACTTGACACATCCTAATTCATTCTGCTGCAAGAGATCTTGGAGCAGTCTTGTCGACACATTGCCTCAGACTGATGGAAGAGAGGGAATACCTGCCTTTTCCTGGGCCTCATCCTCCCAGGCTCAGAGTTCCAGACCTGTGGCCCAGGGAAGAACTCCCAGATGTTCAATAAGGCAGCCTCTCCTACAAGGAGTCAGCCCAGCGTTGGGAGGGGAGGACTCTGGTAAAGGGTTTGACTGTAATTTGTAAACCAGAATGGCTGGTTAGGTGTTAACCTTTGCATTTCTAAGCCTTTAGTAAATGTTTTTGAAAGAAGGAGGAAGGGGATTATTTGATGTGAATTTGGCCATATATCCAAGCCTCTACTGTACTTCCATCATAGTACTCTTGTGAGACTTGACTGAGATAAGGCACTTCACGCAATTAGAAGCCAAACAAGGTCAGCTCTTCTGATGGTGAGGTCGCTTGATGCTTCCCCAGCAATGCTGATTCTGATGACAGTGGTGCCTTGGCAGCCCTGCTAAGAATCAGGGGGAGAGTGAGGTATCAAGCCCCTGCCCCCAAGGCCAGTGGTGATGGTGACATTAATGCTTCTGCTCACATGTGGCCAGGCTAGGACAGGCAGCAGCTATCAGTGACAGGCCTCTCCCAAGGGGAATTTGAATTTCGTTGACTCCAACTCAAAGCTACAAAGTCCAGCCATTTCTCCTCATAAGGAGATTCTTCATCTGTGCCAACCCAGGGAGATCTTGAATGGGGATTTAAGGGGACAAGCAGGCTCCCATTTGTAGATTTTAATAGGATTGGTATGCCATGGGGGAGAGTGTAGACCATCTGTTTTTGAGAAGTATTTCCATACGACGAAATGTCATCGTTTCAGGACACAAATGAAGAATATGAAAGGTTCCCTTTCTGATTCTCCTCATAACTCAACTTCTGAGACTCACATTAATACTTAATTTATAAATTCCCTTTAGCAAATGTCAATTATTAAGTTTTATTTTGGATAATGTGAAATGTATATGAATCTCAGTAAAAAGTCCTGTAACAATTAAACTTCACTGTATTGAAGAAAAATGCAATGAATTTAGTTGGGCACAAACCTAGTGTTTGGCCATGAAACATAAATATAATTCACTGTAAACAACAGATGCATCTTAGAAAAAACTTCAGACAAACAAATGCTTAAAAAATCAAACTGTATTGGTAAATGAATTTGTATCTTCAAAAACAAATATTGGACCCATCAAAAAATAAGCATTTAAGAATCAGTTGTATATTTAAATTATCTACTGTCTCTTTAACACACTTAGAAGGAAAATTGCATAATACATCAATACTAATAATATGGAGCCAAAATGTGGAGAAAAATGAAGAAAACTTAGTTCTTGACAATATCATAAACTTAGGTGCTCATCAATGGTATAGAAATTCTACTTGGAACAACTGGTTAACAACTACTCGGAACAATTCTCATTGATGGTCTCCTGACTTGCTAAACATGTTCCAGATATTCTTGGTACACATGGTGAACTGCAGGTGCAGAACAATGCATTTGTTCCATCCTTATAACCAAGATAGCATATTTTCTTTAGCAGTTCTGAGCACCTTACTCAGGAGTAATTCTCCACCTTTTTCATGAGTCAGGATCCCAGCAACCTTTCAGATATTGAGTTACCAAGTTGCTGAATGGGTTCCCCTGCAAAATGAGAAAATTGAGGGTAGGATGGGAGTAAGGATGGGGAATGATGGTGACTGCACCGCTCTAACTAGGGTGAGACTGGTAAATCTGCCAACCCTTTCACAAAAATGAGCTGTGAATGGTGGCCATGGCGAGGGCAAGTATGGCAGCAGAAGAGCTGTGGGCAGCGCAGATGAGTCTGCATGCTGTTTTGGACGTAGATAATTGGATGAGGCTTTTTTGATGGTGAACAGAGATTCTCCTGGTATCTCAAGAAATTGGATTTCTGTAAGTATCCACACTTAGCACTAAAAGAAACAGGAATCTAAATCTTGAGGCAGGTCTCGTGGATAATGGAAGTTATTTTAAGAATATGGAAGTTTGATGGCTGAGTTACCATCCCTTCAAAAGTAGGGATTATAACAACTAAGTAGAAGCTGCTATTTCTGCCTCTCCTGCCCCAGCTAACTGAACTTGTCGCCCTTGACACGGTGTGTGTTCCATCACGTGGTTTGTGCTTACTTAACTTCCACTTCTTCATGGTTTCTGTTCATTCGCATCTTCTCCTGGCAGAGCCAGAGTGTCTCCCTTCTGCTTTCTCTGTGGGTCTGGGTTTCCACTCCTACTACCAAGCCCTTAAGTCTCCACCCCAGAGAGAATCTGATTGGTCCAGCTTATCATGTCTTTGCCTCGATATACCTTGGGTCAGGGCATATCACAGGACAATGGACTCACCTACCTCTGTCCAGTCAGCTGTGCCCAAGGATGTGGTCCATAGTAAACGCACAACCAACCACACTCATTTTTTTGCATTTAGGGGATCTTATGAGAACAAAGCCCCCAAATTATTTCTTTTTCAAAACTGAAATAAATGCTAGTAATGCCTGATATTATCTGATTGTTCTACCTCAATAGAAAATATTTTAAGCCCCAATCTAACAACCTTTCTTTATAAGAATCCTGACTTCTTTCTTAATAAATTGTTAAAGGATTTTATTTTTTTTAAATCACTTTCAGTATTAACATCAGAATTCTTTTAAGTACCTGGATTTAAAATGTGAAAACTATTTGGACATTGTTCCCTTTTGCTAGGAGATTTTTTGTCTGATTCTGTTTATAAGCAGATATTTAACACTGAATAAGGGTTCCTAAATAGGCTTTTCAAAGCTCAGCAATCCATTCTGAGACATTGGCTTAACACAAAATACCTTTACCTAACCAGCCACCAAGAGGGATATCCGGTTAGCTATTTTTAAAGCTTTCTCCCCCACATCATCTCATGTAACAGTTGACAACAGGTTGCTTAGAAAACTGGCACAGATTCTGCAATTCATAAAATGAAAACCCAGATGAAGTGTTTTTAACTTGTTTAAAACTGGAACCATTTTCATTTAAATGTGCTGCAATACCAGAGAAATAGCTTTCTGGATTATACACACACAGACAGTATGTATACAGAATACAGTTCTTTGCATATGTATGTATATATTTATTATACATAAATATGGGATTTATATAAATATATATATAAATATAAGATTTATGTATATATAGAGAATTACAAATTAGGTTACCATATGAGTATTTTCTAATTCATCCATTCATTCAATAAGTATCCAGTGAACACTATTTTGTCCCAGGAGCTGTATTAGAGCTGAGGGCATGAGAGCAGGAAAGGTGGACCTGCCCACACACAGCTTCCAGTCTAGCAAGCGTTAGACAATCACAAGGTCACAGAATGGGGCTGTAACGTGGTGGTAGAGTGCCTGCTGAAGAAGCATGCAGAGGAGTGTCAGAGAAGGTTTCCTGAAGAAACTGACATCCATGCTGAGACCTGAAAGATGAGAAAAAGCCTGCCGGGAAGGACGGGAGGGAAGACTCTTCCAGCAGAGACAAGAGTTCATGCTGGACCAGGGCTTCCTGTTTGAGGGTCAGAGAGAAGGCCA